>NW_017804276.1:706769-734130 GCF_001625305.1 Branchiostoma belcheri | reverse complement strand
CCCCCACACACACACACACACACTTGTAAGCAGGCGGGTGCGTCATGAAATTTAGACAATTTTGGCGTTAGTGGGGTTGTGTGGCGTAACTGCAGAGTGCTCGACTCAGAACCAAGAGTTCCCGAGTTCGAGTCCTGACATGCCACCGATCTTGTGCCCTTGGGAAAGGCACTTTACACGACTTTTCTCACTTAAGTTACATGGACGTTATGCCATCGTTATATAACATTATAAGACTAAGACTAAGACTCACTCTGAAAATGAGTATTATCCTGGTATTTGTCTTCTGTGTTGGTGGCAGGGTAAAAAAAGTTTATATAGTTGCGGTTCACATCCTTTGGTCGGTCGACAAACATGAAACATAGTGGATCAGTCTTCTGAATTTGTGTTACCTACCTCTGACAGGAAGACATTGCTCTAACCTTTGTGTATATGGCTAATGGCTAACAGTATGTGTGCAGTTTCGGTGTCTAGCTGTCAACAAAATAACTCAAACAAGAAATCAAAAACCTTCAAACCCCGTGGAAATATTTAGATTTTTTGTCGAATTTTTGTGTTTTATTTAGCGTGAATTTCTCTGTTTACAATTAATATTTTCATTGAATTCAGTTTAACACAAAATTCCTTGTAAGCCATTAAGATGTTTTGGGTTATAGTAACTTGACTGTTCTGTGGATTTTTACAATTGGCGTCCTGCCAAATGCTAACTAGTACCCGCAGGTAATACTAGTACCTGACCCTTACGTGACTTTGCTGAAAGGGAATTCGCGAAGCGACACGGCCAATATATATGGGGTTTCGTGTCGCAAATACCAGACGCGTTTTCCAAACCCTTCAGACCTTGTCTGTGTTGATTTTAACCATGCTTGGTCGCTAGTGGAAGCGTGTTTTTCTGTGCCTCGTCGCGGATTGGTCGGGCCGGTGGCGTGGGTGCCAGACGGTCGCGTCTGATATACGCCCGTTCTTGCGAGTCTCTGCACTACCTGCAGACGCCCAGGTACTGAAGCACTATGGCGGCGGCACCAGATAATAGACTGGTGTGCTTCGTTAAAGTGGATCCTTCATTTCAAGTCGTCATGATCGCGATGAACGAACTGTATGAGAAGGGACGTCTTCAACATGTTTGCACCGTGACGGCTGGGAACGAAGGCTTGCGAAGTGCATCCGACAGCCAACACTTTGGTGGTCCCACTGACGGAACCGGCTATGGGTTTGCACGCACGCTGGGAAGTGTGCTCAGAGCCTTCATGTTGAGATCCACCATGATAGAAAAGTTGCATGATCCAAAGTCAGATTCGAAGGAATACAATCTAGATGAAAAGCGAGCTGCTGATCAGAAGGTTCCAGCTGGCTACTACCGTGAAGTTCAGGCGAAGGTCAAACCAGAGGACCAGCAGCTGCCACTCGTTCAGAACAAGGACAAGGCACGAGCTAAGGTACAAGCTCAGGAGATAAGCGCCAACTTTGACCGTCTGTACCCACATTTCTCCACACAGAACAAGCTCGCTGAGGTGGCCCAGGGGACCGAGGTAAACCTCTCAGGAATGATGGTGATCGTGGAGCTGCAGGGAGGCAACATCGTCAAGCTTCACACCATAAATACGACGGTGAGAGCCAAGCAAGATCCCCAGAATCGCCAGAATCCGAACGAATTCGAATGCCCCAACCCAAATGTGGTACGCAACACTGCAGCAGTACTCGACTTGCAAGATGAACAAACGGACGGTGATTTTCCTCTCTTCGACGGACTGAAGTGCCTACTGAAGCCTATTGTGAAAGCGGAAGTCAACAGCATGTCAGAGAAAGATATAGAAGCCCTACTTGAGAAGCTTCGCATCCAAGAAGAGATTGAAGAGAGCAACCAGGAAGACGGCTCCGAAAAATCCGACGACACTTCTTCGGACAAGCCAACCGAAGAGAAACAACCCCAAAAGAGCGAGGACAAGTGAGATGGAAGAATTCACAACATTCTGTAAATTCCTGGCATATTCTGTGACACTGCATATGAATCAACTGTTCCTCTAGGCCACTTTTTGGCGATGTCTTAGATAATTTGTCCCATATATATTTCACGCGAGCAAGCTCCTCGTCTCCTGTGGACATTTTCTTCAAGATCCTTGTCTGATCACTTACAGACGATTAGATGGTATGTGCATCATTCTTATACTAGTAAGCTGATATATCCTTACTATGTAGTGCCTATTGTGTTGGCAGCGAAGTTGTGTATATAGGAAAACATGCATGCTGTATGGAAAGATCTTTAATTTGTCACTGTGAACTCATCGTAAAAGTACAATCGAAATGTCTAAAATGTCACAATAACGAATTAAGATGCAGCCGTATGTTAATCATGCATCACCATGCATCTGGACTTCATTTTTACTACTGAAAGTTACTAAGGCCTTGTTGATTTGATTATATGGATGACATCCGCGCGCGCATGAATTTTCGGCCGTTTCCAAAAAAAAAAGCTTTCAACCATACTGTAAATCGTGCAAAACAGTTGCTAAATGAGCAAAAATATACCATAAGTTGCAAGGAAAACGTTTAGAAATGATACCAATGTCGTATAATGCCAAAATCAAAGGAAAAAAGACAAAAATGTAAAGAAATGAATTCGAAGAGTAGATTATTCGCCATAACATATTCTGTGCCATTTGTTCCACCTTCTTGACCACGTAGATTTCATAGTGAAAGCTAACTTTTTTTTTTGCAAAACTTTTTTTTTATTCGCACGCGCGCATCAGTTTTGGGGTTCCCAGAGGATGTCATCCATATAATCAAATCAACATGGCCTAAACGAAAATGCAAATACTTAATATACATTAAAAAATAACCTTCTTGTTGATGGTAATGAGTTGCTTTTAGAATGTTCCTTACCCGATGTTGAAGATTTAAAAAAAATAATATTGGACAGAAATCTACATAAGGACTAAAGAACGCTGAACCAAAAAATACTAATTTTATGTAATCACTGGAGACTGGTTTACTTAACATATATTTGTAGATGCAGGACTATGGAGTTGATATTACAGTTAACTTTAGCAAGTTTTATCTTATAAACTAGAACATAATGGGTGGTTATTCTACTCTAGAGATCTTGATAATAATTAGCAATTCAATTATTGTAACAACCTTAAAATTTTCTAGCAGTAGTTCTTCTGTAAAGGAGTTTTGTAGTGTGAGTTTTTACTTTCGCTAGCTTCTGTCAAGTGTGCCATAATAAACACAAAATGATCCTGAAAGACTATATGTGTATGCTTTTCCTTTCTCGCTTGCGTATGATGTTATGTACAGATGCGGCTGTCGCCCTAATAAACACCGACAGTTGGCAAAAAATTATATACCAAACTTTGAGGTCTCACATTTTTACAGTAGAACACAAACCAGCTTAGCGATTCAAACTATGTCAATCACGATCATACAGGCAACATCAACAGGACTAAATACGACTAGGTTAACCATCCCATAGCCTGACGGTGGCTAACTACTAGTAAATAGCGATTCTAGCGGTCCGCCTGTCATTGGCAACATTTATGGAGTTGCTCGGCGTCAGAAAGCAAGAAAAGGAAATATTTGAGTTGAAATATTTGATTTGCAAGACTCGACGTTTCCTAACATCAGAAGAGCGTATTTTTGTTGAAATATCTTTCTCCATTGAATATCTTTTCTGAAAACGCGACCCCAAAGTTGGGCGGCAAAACCGACATTCTGGTGGCCCCTCCCACGCTAGCCTGGTTACCAAACCTATTATGGCTCCCGAGCCCATCCTCTCCGCAAATAGGAGAGGATGTAGGACTCGGGAGCTATAATAGGTTTGGTAACCAGGCAATTCCCACGCTGCTTTTGACTGACACTGAGGCGTTCTAAATAGAACAGGGGGCGGGGCTTCTAAGTAAGTGCGCAGTAAATCGCCGGAAACGTGACTTTGTATGGTATGTTTTGGCCGCGATATCCCTGAAATCGTAATATCTGTGTACATATCTTTGTATTTTCTGAAAAGCCTGTTAGTTATAGCCTTTATAGGTGGCGTAATGTTGGTGGTCCAGCGAAGACTTCCTGGTATTCGTCCGCGCGGATGGTTATGTGGCCTTTTCGCCTGACCGCCGGGATGGTACGTTCTATATGCGTTCTGGGTGTGTTCGGGCCATCGAAGATAGCGATAAACTTATCGCATCGATTTTAATTAAATTCAAATTTTGGAAACATTAGGTTCTGAGCTTCTTCGAGTACTAAGCCGTTACCCTGGGAAAATTCGTTTTTTCCATGCAGCCATGGTTAAAAATGACGAAAAAAATGACCCCTTTTTTAAAAATGTACTTTGATGTGCCTTATTTACCCCTAAATAAATTGGGCGCAGAAAATATCAATCAAGTGTATTGATAAGCGGCACGGCACCCCTTTCCACCAAAAGAGTGAAAAATTCCGACCCGCGTTTAGTACAGAAATGACAGCCCGTCGGGCTGAGGGTGTCAAATTGCTCGAAATACGGAGAGAAACTCCGGTCCGATACCTTACGGTGTTCAACCGAAAGGGGTATTTACATTTCATCTATACCACAATCCCTTGCGGTCGTAACTACAAAGTTCAAAGTTCGTCGAGTTCTTCACGGTAACTTTTCAACACTTTCAAGAGGTTTTACTCAAATATCGGCAACTGTCTGGTCCAAATATGCGTCATGGTACTCATAGGTGTATAGAGGAAGATATCACCCCACACTACGACACGAGATGTCGATGGCTAAACATTTACTAAGGTACATGAGGTATTTTCGGTGAAAAGTTGTTGACAGTTTCGGGGGTATTTTTGGGTGCGGGTGGGTGGGGGGCATGCACCAGTTCACTTTCACTTTTGATATGTTTCAAAATCACTCGTCATAAACAATCGAAGGAAACTTTAGTTTGAGTACCTTGTGTGGTCACCGGTTGATTCAAGATACATTAATTGTTACATTCTCCTAGAACTTAGTATTTTAATGATTTAGAACAATTTTAAGTACATTTTCAGTAACGAGTCAGGGGTACTCGAAAGCTCTGACCTGCACAAATTACATGTAGCCTGTAGGTAAAGTAAGAGCTGTGCAGGTTTATGATGATGATCATTTTTTTTGCAACATGATCGGAATTTCAAAAATGCAAATTAAGGCCACACCAATTTAATTTCTTGGTTAACGGATTTTTCTAGAAAAATAATGGAACGGGTGGACGAAAAAAAAGTCAACACATCAGGCTTCAAAATTTAAACAATGAATGAATTTGGAATTTTAATGATACCACTGCATTGAAATATGGAATAACTGTAACAACTAGGAAGAAAAGGGACTGTTTGAGCATTTTGCAGTTGATTCTGAATTTTTTTTTTTTTTTGCAAATCAGAAAAAAATGAAGCGGGCGAGTCCGTTAACCAAGAAATTAAATTGGTGTGGCCTAATATGGAATAAAACCCACTAGTAACTTTTCAAGCAACAAGGGCTAGCACAAGTCTGTCTTTGATATAGTGTTACAATCAATGGGGATAATCATGAGTTTCTGTATTTTTTCTAATAAATAAAACATAGCTGTCTTTCGTATTTGGCTAATTTTGCATTGTGCTGTCTCTAGCATTGAGACCCTTGAAATCTGTTGTACATAATTTGAGAAATGTAAGTAAAGTGAAGTATGTCCATCACAGAACTCACTGGGAGAGAGGAGACAATTAGACTGAAGTCCTCATCGAAATCAATGGCTAGCCTTAGCAAGTAAACGACATGCTGCAAGCCATGGAAGGAGAAGACATGCACCAGGATATGTCTTTGCTGCTGCCTTCTGCACTCCGTGGAAGACTCTACAACATGAAGCTTAAGTTGCAGGACAACTGGCTTCCTGGGCAATGTTGTAGAAGTCTTCCTTGTGACGTCAATCCAACAGCTACATGTACATGCTGCAATAAGGAAACAACAAAGGTAGAATAATATAACATTTCATAAGACATGACATGTTTTTAATAAAAAAACATATGTTGTTGTTTTGGGTGCTGATTTAGGGGCCTGGGGTTTGTATGTTTGGGTTCCAGAGTTGAAATATAGTGTAATAGTTGAGAACTAGAAAGTTAAGTTATACAAACCTATATGAGTAATATCACATTCTATATTCCTTCATTGGTATTTTTGGTATTATCAGTACCCATTTATTTATTTATGACGATTTACCACATTTGTGGAAGGATTGACATAACAGGTGAATATCACCTTTTCAAAGATGTCAAACCTGAGACCAGACTGTAATGTTTGAACCACTCACACCGGGAAGGTCCCCTACTCTTTTCGATAAGTGTGGTGGGTTCTTGCGTGGGGTGTGGCTCTCCCAAACACGGGACCTCCATTTAACGTCCTATCCGAGGGACGTCCCTAGCCAAAGCTAGGTACTCATTTTCACCTGAGTGAAGTGAGGACCCATGATTCCCAAAGCGATTTTTTTAAGTCAATGAAAAAATGTGTAAAAACTACATGTACTTACTAATTTTAAATCCCAGCTAGGCTAGCCTTAGTACACAAAAGCCTACTTGTCATTGACATAGTATGCTGCCTTGCAATGTAACTACCTGAAGCTCATTGTCATCTACATTTTAACATTGTTGAACAGTTTTTTCTTAATCTGTTCTGTTTACTAATAGATAACAGAAGAATGTAAGGAACAAGAGGATGGATGTTGCCATCTTCAAGAAGTTGCCAACACCACAGGCTGTGTGGTTGTCATGGTAACAGAAGAGGGCACTGATGTCATCGTTCCAGCAGGGACAATGACTGGTCAGCAGATATTTGTAGCCAGGTGGGAGGGACAGTACGTACCATTGCAAGAGGAAGGTGGGTTTAACATTTACGCTGCTACTAGTAAAGTCTAGCTGGCTTTGGCACCAAATTCGTGCAGATAAAGCAAACCAACAGGAAGAAGGCTAACTGTATGTGTATTTTATGTTTGATTTATGGGAGTGTTAAGAGAATTATTCATTATCATTGATGATGAACTACTCATAGATTTATATGACTTTTTTTATGAGTAAGGCCACACCAACTTAATTTTTTGGATTGATTTTCGCCTGTCGCCCTCAAAAAAAAAAAAATCACCTCAACCGAGGCTCTGGCCTGGCTCTAGGCCTGGGTAGTCCATGGTATTCAGCGACAAAATGGAGCCGAGCACCCAGGCTATCGAATTCGAAGCTCCACAACTCAAGAACTCAGTACATAAGTACTAGTACAGTACCGATTCATAAATGCCGCAAAAAGCCAGCATGTGACGGCTTGTCGAATACGTCGCTAAGTACTGTCGCAAATTCACAATACCAGCTTTGTATTATTCCTGTGGTTTGGTGGCATTTTTATTTTTGGCCGGAATTTTTTTTTATTCACCCGCGCGCACTAGTTTGGGGGTCTTCAGAGGATGTCATCCATAAAATTAAATCGGTGTGGCCTAACATTGAAATTTACCTGCACCAGACAAATTTTACCTGTACCACTCAGACTTAAAAGAAGTAAATGGATCCTTCTAAATCCACATTAAACCTACATGTAGTACAATATGGACCCAGGGACATTATATACTAAGTAGTAGGATGTGATGTCTTTGATGGACCAGTGCAGATTATAATCAGAAATACCTGCACAGCACCAAATTTACCTTGAAGTTTACTAAAGGTGTATTTGCACCCCATATTTTGAGCCCTGTGGTTATATCGGTTAGTCCTGTCAGTCATCATCCTTCCCTTCCTTATTAATATGACATAGTAGTCTGAATTATTACAATTTTACTGTGTTACTGTGAATATGTGCAATGTTAGGTTCGTTATATAGCATCTTACTTACATTCTGCAATATTGAAAACTCCCAGTATCCAGACACAATCCTCCTGGAAAGACTTTGCGCGAAAACAAAACAGGATGGACCAAAGTAAAAGCACCAAAGATGTGTAAAAGGTATGTACAATTAGATGTTTTTATAACTAATATGTCGTAACTTTCATGCTATATCCTTACACAACTTAAGGCACTTTACCAACAAGTTTTTGAACTGTCATCTGATCCTTCACAAGTTGAAATTACCTGAAGTCTGTGTTATCATCATGTGACTTGAAACGTAATGTAAGCAACGGGTCAAATTTAAGGTGCATGGCATCGTTATAAGCCCCCATTGGTTGAGGGATCCAGGTGTTCTTACACCCATCTGAGAAAGTAAAATTTCCAAATCCCTTTCTAGATTATCTTTCAACTTTATCTATTGACTCGGTATTGCGAGGAGACTGCAGCTGGTCTTACGGAAATTAGAATCATGACTCTCTCTTAATTGATCGATTGATCACAGGTAGTAAGATAGATACTAGTAGATGAACTTTCATTCTCATTAATGTGTTCCAAAAACAAACATGTTATGAAAATTTACATTCAAATGTAAAAAACTTTCTTTCTTCTGAATGTTCTAAGATGGATAAGAGTCCTGACTTCATTTATTGTCTTGGATCAACCTGTTGGGGGCTAAACATTATTGCTTTTTTTACTCACCACGATAGGATTGGGAAAAGACTCAACCACAAAACTACCACACAACACTGCCAGTCTGAGAAAGAAGTGCCAATCAAAGGTAGCTTATATAGTTCCTAAGTCTTATATTTCCTCTCTCTACAATGAACTTAGGCCTAAGAAAAAAAATGTTGAATGTGTTTCCTATTTCATGAACAAACCAAGAAAAAACTGCCGACCGTATTTTGTGGGTACCCCTGCAGGGAACATAAACATTTTGAGATGAGTGATGAAACATTGTACGATCAGTTTTCCAACATTGGCATTGAAATTAGTGTCCTTATGCATGTTACTTTGTTAAGCTTACATATTTTATAAGTTAGATCACTAGAGATTGCCAAAGTCTAATATTATAAAAAAAGAAAGAAGATAATCCCTACCTACTGACCCTAATTTATTAGGACTGAAACAGGAAACACTAGGCATTAATAATTCCACCCCTCAACTGCACAGAATTTGTGTGCAGACTGGTTTGGTTTTAATGTACAGTAATAAGTACATTTAATGTAGTTAGGCCAAATAAAGTGGAAGACTAAATAAGTTTTATCTCAAACTTTTTATTTGCTATGTGAGAGTGAGTGAGTGTCCATGATCTATGCTCACAAAAGAACATTTTACAGACAAAAACAAAGTTATTCTCTACTTCAACATCTTCACTGTCTCAAATATAGAAGTCTAATGCAAGTTTAACAAGTTACAATATAGAGCCAGCTTTTAGACTGGAGTTAGTCAGATGTTATATATGTTGTGCTTCATTGTTTGCCCATTATTTTATATTATATTAAAACATAATTGATGGTTGTAGAAAGAATCTAGTAACGTAAATTGACCCCAAAATAAGTTCACTTCATGGTCTTTACTGTAACTTAACATGAAACTGTTATTCAATAAGTAATTGTTTCAATGTGTGTTATGCAGACCTACAAGATAACGACAGCCAAACTGACAACTTGGTCAAAATTTGCATGGATTGCTGTAGAAGTAATGGAACTAAAGCAAAAAGATATGCAAAACACCATTCCGAACAAGAGTTCCACAACATTCCCAAGTGTAAAAACAGAAAACGGAAACGATGGAAAGATATGCCAGACAACAGAAAGAAAGTAAAAGACCACATAGACCTGGGGAAGCAGAGAGTAAGTAAGCTCCAAAGGAAGGTGGTAGAAAAGAAGACCAAGAATCCACAGAAGAGGTGAATGACTACATTGTATTTAACATATTTCATGTACTAAACTAAGTGAATGTGTGAGTTAGTGATACTTAATTTACTAATTATATACATTGTACATGTATAATATACATAATATACATGTCCATAATCAATAATTATGTAATTGGTTTATTTTTCAGACGTCTACGTGTTGAGTGTAAAGAAAAGTAAATTACTGAGAAATATGTCAACAACTGAGTAAATGACTGTCAGGAAATGTTCAGACAGTTTCAGTACTGGTCATCAAGGGCATACTTTTTTACTTCATTAATGCAGTCATATACATGTACATGGAGAGTGGTTTTTCCAACAAAATTGAACCATACCTTAGGCACTTTAACTTTAAAGCATCAAGGGCATACTTTTTTACTTCATTAATGCAGTCATATACATGTACATCGAGAGTGGTTTTTCTAACTAAATTGAACCATACCTTAGGCACTTAAACTTTAAAGTTAGTAATTTGTTGTTTTTTGAAAGTCCATACCAGGTCCTATACAAGGAGGACTGGTCCCATTGGCCTCTTTAATGATCTACATGTAAAGTTGAATACCATGTCACAGGATTAGCTAATGTTGCTGCAAATGGTCAATCAACTTTAAGTTTTAATCTATAGAAAGTGCACTTCAATTGACACTGTGTTCCTTCATTTACAATCATCTGCGAAATGTCAGCTTTTTTAAAAGCTTTCTTGTTTTTACCCTCCATGTAAATGGGGGGTATTGTTTTTACTCCGTTTCATGTTTGGTCTGATATCTGAAGATCGGTGAGAAGGAACTGTATGATATTTGGCAGATTGATGGATGGGGCCTTAGAGATTGTGTAGGTTGACTTTGAGCACCTGGTGATTGACCTTGGTACTGCAGTTTAATTTTTTTATTCTATTGTTGGCACGTTATGGTCTGTGTGTGCGATGCTAAGGTAGCATGTAGTTGTGGTTACAATGGTTTAGTGATGTAAATTTGGGCCCCCTAGCTGTTTGCTTTGAACCGGAATTGCTATCTCAATGTCAGATTGTTTGCGTTGAATGATCTCAGAACCCGGTGGATGGTTGGCGATCATTTTTGGTATGTGGGTAGACGCTGATTGTCTTTGCGTTTTAGCGTGCATTAGCAGGTTGTCGTAGATTTGCATTGCTTATTTAAAAGGATTTTCACATTTTCACCCCTATTTCATAATAGGATGGTCTGTTTGACCCCAGAGTGTTTTTGTTTATATCTCCAGCTGGCAGGTCAGGCCAATCTATTTTTACCTCTAGACCATTTCTGCAGGAAATATATTTTATCTTTAATCGGTCATTCAGCAGGGAACTGGGTCATCTGTGGTTTGTTAATATGTTGTGCTTGAGAGGTCATTGACCTCAAACAAACCATGGTAACAAGACACTAAACGCCTGCACATGACAGCTTTGAGGCAACCCCTTCCAATACGAAGTGCCACAACAAAATTCTTAAAGGATAGACATCTATAGACATCTATCATTTTGCTGATAAAACAAAGTTTGACTCATAATATGTCTATTAAAATACACCAAAAGATTACAAAATAACAAGCTATTTCATGGAGGGACGATGTCTACGACTTCTCCTTGTTTACTCTTTTTTTTCTTTCTCCAGTTATCAAGTGTTTGTATATTCAGACATTGCACCTCCAACTTGCCTCGAGGTTACCCCAGACATGACAGTGAAATGTCTGCAAGAAGACATTTTCCAAACACTTGGAGTGTTACCTGAGAAGCAAAGACTTTGGACAGGAAGGCAGTTCCATGTAAGGAATTCTTATTACGAAAAATAACTGTGACAGTTGGATTACAATTTATTTACAGTGCTCTATAGTATACATGTAGCTTTGCTTTGATTCAGAGGTTGCATACACTAAAAGTATTCATGAAGTTTCTTTTAACTATTGTGTAAAATGTTTGTGTTAAGCATTCTAATTTTAACCATGATTTAACTCTGATTTTATCGTGCTATTTTGTGCTTTTTGGATGATCAGACTCTGAGATAGACAACATGCTTTCAATTTCATTGTTGAAGAAACTTTAGAAGGATTAGTTTGGACAGAATTTCGGATGGAATTCATTTTACATGGACTGAAAACTACTCCCATCTTCTGTATTATACCAGTCCAAATGCAACTGTTGACATCCAATGAAACTACTTTTTTTACAGCTGTTCTTTCAAATTGGTACAATAATCTTTGATCTTAGTTGGCCATGCAGAAATGTATTGATTATAAATCACATTATTCATTATTATATTATCATTGACAGTTGTGTCCGCAGCTGAGCCTAGAGGATCATGGGATAGGACCAGAGGCAAACATTCATCTGGACCTCACCATTGGACTGCTGGGGGGTGCTGACAGGGAAGAAGGGGGTAAGTGCAGTGACCACAAAATGATAATTTTAGGAGATTTCATTAGGCCACACCAATTTAATTTCTTGGTTAACGGATTCGCCCGCTTCATTTTTTTCTGATTTGCAAATAAAAATAAAAATTCAGAATCAACTGCAAAATGCTGATATTTTGCCTTGAACAATTGAAAACAGTCCTTTTCTTCCTAGTTGTTACAGTTATTCCATCTTTCAATGCAATGGTATTATTAAAAGTTCAAAATTCATTGTTTAAATTTTGAACCAGCCTGGTGTGTTGACTTCATGGCTCCTGTCGTACCATTTTGGGCCATAACAGGATGCCAAGGCCTGTTTTTATTTTTTATTTTTTTACGCCCGCCCGCTCCATTATTTTTCTAGAAAAATCCGTTAACCAAGAAATTAAATTGGCGTGGCCTTAGAGACAATCATTTGCCTCAGTACCATCCTATGAAGTTTATCAGTGCTCCAGGAAATTCTATACACATGTACTTAAATCCCTCACAAAAAAGTCTGGAGGCAAAGAGATCCAATTGTTGGATGATGATGTCAAGTGATGAGCTTTTTTAATGGCCTTGTTTCTTCCTATCTTAGCAAGATCATCACAATCATAACACTCTCTCAAAGGTATACTCCAGCCGATCCAAGATTAGGCCACACCAAGTAAGTTTTATGGATGATGTCCGCGCGCGCAGTGATTTTGGCCTGTTCCTAGAAAAAAAAAACAAGAAATTCCGCTTCCTGTAACTATGACCAAAGAGTCACGACAGTGCGGCAAATCGTCACTGATGTGAAACCCGTAACGCCGAAAGCCTGTGCCTGATTAAAAAATGGAAACAAAAATAAAAAAATAAAAAAAATAAAAAATGGCACTGAAAAAAATCCTCCAAAACAGTGCCGTTTTTGGAACTATTAACAGACAGGACAGTTCTGTCAGCAGTGCAATATTTCTTATCTAGGCATCTTGTTTTTTAGGGCCCTTCTTGTTTTATTTTTTCGCCCTCTCGCATTAGATTTAGGGTCTCCAAAGGACGTCATCCATGAAATTTACTTGGTGTGGCCTTATAAATAAACATTTATGATGAATGATACAAATCCGGCTCCAGAAGTGCAAATCCACCTTGACAGGAAAGTTAAGCAGTATTAACTGTGGGGGAACAGATAAATGTTATGCAAATTACAGAAGACTTGGATCTCACACCATTTCTAAACCTATTGATATTATAAGAGATTGGGTATGGGTAAATTAAAAGAGGATATATGGCACTCTGGCTGGTCAACATATTCACACCTCTCCATACTATTGTGACTTACAATGAAAACTGCAGGCATTCTCGGAATAACTGTGCAATATTGTGTCAAACAAAATTGTATTTTTACAATATTACTGCTGTCTTTTAGTTAGATGTTTGTTGATGTTTGCAGTTCATTCCGTCACATCCTGCTTGAGAAATTGTTTGCCATCAAAATTGTATGACAGTGTAATATTTCAGGTCTAGTGGTAGTTTGGTATCTTATCGTCTATATGTATCTTAGTATAGAGAGAGATCCAAACAGTTCGATTGCTTCTGCTGAGCTGGGTTTATTGATCCGTATGTTAACTCTAATACAGGTAGATGTGGTCTAATGGTTGCAAAGGAGTTTAGCACTAGTTACACGGATAGTTACCAATGGTCTAGAGTTATACAGATGAGGTACTACAGTAACTGTTATACAATTTACTTATCTACAGAGCTACTACTAAACATGTACACATACCTCGGATCCAGGTCTCGAACTAACTAACACAGCGACTGTCACTTCCAAGCTCAACTCTGTTCACAATAGTCCCTAACCTGATTGG
Organism: Branchiostoma belcheri; assembly: GCF_001625305.1. NCBI lineage: Eukaryota > Metazoa > Chordata > Leptocardii > Amphioxiformes > Branchiostomatidae > Branchiostoma > Branchiostoma belcheri. Next base: position 720,156 of record NW_017804276.1, on the reverse strand, counting down.
TTGCTCTCACCAACCAATCAGTGCCTACCTAACACGCAAACATATGCATAATCTCTATAACAAGTCTTTCCACATGGTCATTTACATATTACCCTAATAACAATATTCATAACCGTTACAACAGCATACAGATAATATGACAAATGTGACTGTGTCATTTGTAAGTATCTCAAGGAAAGTATAACTTCAAGAAGTTGATAAGTTACAGACTCACCAATCTAAAGTACAAACCTTTCTAGCTGGACCCAATCTTCAAGAACAGAGTCAAGTGCAAGGGCATCAAGTTGACACAGCTGGAGGAGCACAAGCTACACTTGGTGATACCACCCCAGGTAAGATTTATTGAAAAACTTGGGATAACAATTATTATGATAATTATTTTATATTTGATATTACAGGTTGTATAGTTGTAAAGTTTATATCTATAGCTGAACCAAGTACCACATGTGAATATCAACTTGAAGCAGTTTATGTAGTCATGTACTTATGAATATTTTCTGACTGTCCTACCTGGGCCGCAATTACGTTCGATACGGGTGTTCCGGCCCGTGTGATAACTATAGCGGTACGGCCTGGGGGTTCTTAACGCATACGGCCCGGGGATTCCAACTGTTCCATAGGACGATTCAAACGCGTTTCACCCTAACCGCTTGCACCGCTTTCGAAAATTCAAAACACAAAATTCGGACGTTGGAATTGATGTTGTTGCATTTTTTGGGTTTAGGGACACCAAATTTTCGCCCATTTCGCATTAAAAGGCATGTTTTCTTGGGTGGGTATGACATGGGGGTGGTACCTCGGGCGATACGGAATACACCGTGTTGTATTCTATATGTCTACTATGGCCCAGGGTTCTTGGTTTGGTTATCACACAGGGTTCCAAATGTTGTAATCATAGAATAATTCCAACGCGTCACCTTCGGTCCCAGCCCTCCTGTGGATCGGATCTCCCTCCGGCCTTTGACTGTTGGGTGATCCAACCCACACTGAGGCTGGTACTTTGAGTGATACAGGATACATAATGTTGTATTTACACCATCTTGTATTTTATTATATTGTAATAGCAGGTCAAAAAACATATGGGGTAGTCTCGTTTTGCCTTTATTTTTCAGAGACATATGATTACCAGGCTGTTCTTTATTATGAGAGCAACCATAAGAGTCTGTCTGACATAAGAGAAACGATTCGACCTACTCTTGAGAGATGGGACGTTTCCGTGTTTGACCTCACACGAGACGGCGCTACCGAAAGTATAGTGCAGGACATCAGTAATACCGTCAAGAAATGCATGCATGCTGTTTTCTGTCTCCCTATTTCGACACCCATGGAAGGATTCAAGTTTGAGACGTTTTTGTCCCACAAGTTAGATGGCAAAGAGGAAAAGGAAGGCCGTAGGATCCTTCCTATTGCTTTTAGGCCATCTGATCTGGCAGACAGTAATCAAACAGTCCAGTCTGTCTTTAGGGATGAGGAAGTGCTCAAGTATTACGAATCTGACTTCTGGAGAAGACTGTATAGAGGACTTTCCAAGCCAGGTATTCCTATTTATTTATTATTGGTCTTCATTTAATGACAAATTATAGTCAGACGTGATTCAAATATTTGGACCAAAAATACACTGTTCTGGTGTTAGGGAACATCAAATCCAGCAAATCATCCTTGCAGTTCTTGATTTCTGCAGTGTGGAATTAATCACAGTGGGGGCGTGTGGCATAAGCCTCGGTCATAACCCGCCGTACGTGCTTTTTGTCCGTACGTTTTTTGGGAGGCTACATCTGTTACGTTTTTTCTGAAAACGTGGGGAAGGAGTGGCGGCGACGCACGTGACTCGCACGGTTGCGCAAGGTGTAAGAGTGTGGTCTGCACGTCTGGCCGTGAGCTGTTGCGTGCATCGTACGTTGCGCAAGTGGTAAGTGAGTTGTACGTGCTTACAACGTACGATCTCTGTGCAATTGCAACTTTACCATAAGGAGACCGTACTCATACGTGCTTCTTCCGCACGGCACGTACGGGGCACGCGCGTCGTCCGTACTCGCACGCACGAGTGGTGAATCCGCAGACCGCACATAGAAAAAGTTTTACATGCACTTAAAGTTCTACGGCGTGTCTGCGTGCTCCCAAATCCATAGGATTCCGTACAGAGGCGGTACTCACCATGCACGGATGCCCTACGTTTTCCCGTGCACGTTTTTGCACGTACGTACGGTGGGTTGTGACCGTAAGCTATAGCGTCAGAGTGCGCGACTCGGAACCTAAAGTCCTGACATACATTTGTACCACCGATCTTGTGCCCTTGGGAAAGGCACTTTACACGACTTTCCTCACTTCGCTCAGGTGAAAATGAGTATTGTCTTGTCATGGATTTGTTCCCTGTGTTGGTGGCGGCATTAATATAAGTTGATAAAACTTGAGTGTGCCGTCACCACGTCATTCCAACATGATTACATGTTGGAATAAAACAAAAAATCGAATGCTGCCAGTTTCTGAAGCAGCTGCCATTCTTACATGTAACATGACGCCACTGTACTGGCAGCATGTAATTGGATTAAATGGCTGCAGAAATTAAGAACTAATAAGGATGATTTGATCCCCAACATCAAAAGAGTGCATTTCTAGTATCCAAATTTAACATTCATTGAGTATAATGCCTCCTTGTAAGCACATTCGACTATTGTCTAACATGCACTTGTATTGCATTGTTACTGGTTTCAGCCCAGATTACCTCTGTAAGAACCTTCCAGTTAAATAACTGAACACTTTTGTATCATTCTACCAGGGAGTCCACTGTCGCCATCCAACATACATAAGATGATGAGAGCCAACAAAGCACTACAAGATGTTGAACCAAGTACATTGGCAAGAGCCCTGTATATACCTGAGGAAGTTGTGAAAGATGTCCTCATGCCAAAGCTTTTTGGGAGCCAGGATCGGCAGAAAGAAGAGGTGAATAAATTATAATTTTCACCCATTTTATATTGATGGACTATCCAAAGTGATCCAAAGTGAACCAGGTGGCGCCATTTTACATTGCACAAAGACTGTCATGTTGTAGAAATAAATGGAAAGCTCCATGGCCGAATTATGCTGTGGTTTTCTTGGTCTCTATTTTGTCTTGTCGCAGCACTTTTGTTTAAGGACACTTGTCTAGGAAGATGACTTCTCCTCAGTCCCATGGGTGGTCGGTTATTTTGGTAGGTTTGATTGCACATTCAATCATGTATGTATGGGACTCTAATGTAATACACCGTGTCACATGATTTAGTATTGACAATGGTGCTCGATATCAACATTATTAATGACTTTTAGGCCCCGTTCATGATTGGATATCTGTTGCGAATTGATTCGATTTAAAAAAATAAATCGATTCATTTGGGAACATGAACGCTCCAAACCGGTTCCGTTGCGATTTATTTTGAACCACCTTGCGAGGTGGTCTGAAACGATACATAACGATTCGCATTCGTAGAATTGTAATCATGAACGCGCGGATGCGAATCGTTTCGGTTTGACGCTGGTACGAGGGGTTTCCAGGAAATGTTCAAAGAAATTGTGACATACATACGAAATGCAAGTGAATTCGAAGTGTGAAACCGTTTCCAGTGTGGGTGCAAGTTTTGAATCACGGACGCAAAAATATATTCCGTTTCGAATCGGATCGTGGCCTTAGACATTGTAATCATATAAGCCATCAATATACTGATTAAAAAGTCATAATGTTGATATCTTATCCTACAGTTCATCAGGTTGTGGGCTGGGCACTGTGGACCAGAAGGTACCAGAGATGCACTTCTGAAGGCATGGCAGCAAAAAGGTAATGGTGATTCCCTGATGTGTTGTGTCAAAATGATTGTCCAAGAATCTGAAAGCTGGGTATTGTAGAATTTTGTCACCCATATATTTTGATATATATATTATATATATATTATAGTAGATCAAGTACTATTCTTTCGAGGATTTTTCCCTGCTGTTATCCTTGTTTTATCTCAATTGTATTTTTGGATCCGTGGATTATTTCTCTGTTACCATTACGTTATTACTTTTTGCTTTGTTCATGTCTTGTCTGTACATGTTTTTGTATTTCGAAATACTAATAAAAAAATGAATTAAAAAAAAAAACTAAATAGGGCCATTTTGAGGAACATTTGAAACTAATTTTCAGTGTAGTTGCTTCATTTTACACATTTCTGGTGACCGTTTGCAATCTTAAGCTTACGCAAAAGCTAGTCCCTTGTTTTCAATCCACCGAAACCTGTATTCATAACTGCATTCATTTGCTGTGAACTAGTAAAAAAAAATTAACAAAATTGATTAATACCAGGCTTTAGAAGCTTTTGGAAAGTGTAGAAATTAGTCAAATCCCAGGGAATTGGTCAATTAAAGGTGTACAGTTTGCCACCCTGCTCTGTAGCCTACTACTACAATTAAGACCATATTAAGTGAAGTTGTTCCATTTACAGAGAATTTTTTGCAAGATGTGACAGTCACTTCAACCACTTCTGCCTCCGAGACCTATGGGATTCCTGTGACAGATTCTCCTGGGCTGTTAACTACACAGTCTGGTGTTCACCACACAAACACTACATCATGTACATCACCTGAAATACACCCAAAACACACCAAAGGTATGCACATGCACCCAAAGAGGGCAATGGCATTTTTTGGTGCACGACAGTCTTACCTAAAAAGGCTTGTAAGTCACAATAGATGGTTGGATGTTCGGGGAATGGAATTTGACATGACCATCAGAGTTCCCCTTGAAAAACTTTATGTTGGTCTAAAAGTAGACGAGACCCATCCATACGAAAGGGCTCAGTTAAACAAAGCACGAGCACAGCTGATCAAGAAACATCTTAGGAGTGCATCGTTTCTTCCAGATGATTTAAGGGAAAAGGTGCTGGGTGTATTAAATGTTGAGGATCTGCATTTAGGTCATTTGCCTAGTGGGTCTCCTTTCATATTAGATGAGCTTTATAACAGTTTGTGTCCCCCCAACTTCAGTCAGGACGACACCATATAACTATTTTGGAATGCCTTGATCGCCTTTGCGAACAGATTGAGCAAAACCTTGTCAGCAGGTTTCAAAAGGCCTCCAGTGATAAAGCTATTACGTTTGGAGAGGCCTACCAGCGGTTTCACAACATGGTAATTCTCGGTCATCCAGGCAGTGGCAAGACCACCATGTCAAGATGGCTTGCTATAAAGATGGCACAAAGCCTGATTGGTGATGAAGCCAGTCTAACAGTAGGAGAAAAAGACATCGACCCTGATAGTGATAACAAAAGTGCATTATTCAACATGGGCATCTCTAGATTACCTATCCTTGTAAGGATTTGGGAGTACACTGAGTACAGGAAAACGTGTAAACTGGAAAGAGAAAAATCCATTTTGGCATACTTGATGAAAAATGAAGCAGATAATGACCAAGAGGCAGCAGTTATAAAAGAGTACTTGGACACAGGGAAGGCACTGATCATCATGGATGGGCTAGATGAAGTACCTAACCTGGATGATCGGGACCAAGTCGTCCAGGAAGTCCATAAGTTTCTGGAAGATTTTGGAGTCGAAAGTGACAGGACCACCAGCGCAAGCAGTAGCGACAGTGACAGTGTAGATCCAGGCAATAGGTTAATATTGACAAGTCGAATATCTGGAAACTATACTTCTCGCTTGGACATTACACTTCCAAGGCTTACAATTGAAAAGATGGGCACCCTGGCTCTTAGGCAATTTTTCAAGGCTTGGATGCAAGGAGTAAAGGAAGGATATAGTAAATACTCCGATGATACAACATTTAATGCAGATGAAATGGCAGATCAATTGCTTACAGCACTTCAAGGAAAGAGAGCAGCCCTTGACATGGCAAAAACGCCACAGTTGGCTGGCGTAATAGCAGCAGTGCACTGGCAGAAGGGTGACTTACCCTCAACACGTGTTGAACTCTATGAAGCTGCGATTGAGAACTTGACAGAATCCTGGAAAGCTCGACCTGCTAAGGAAGGGTTAGAGGAACATGAAGTCCGGACACTTCTAGAGTCAGCGGCAGAAATCATGCAATCAACCAACGGGACAATTTCAACACGTGAGCTGGAACATCTTACAACCAAGGTGGTCGGCGATCTAAGAGGACATGTAGCATCTTCCCCATTAAAGAAAGATTCAAAATCCTTTCTAAAAATTGTACAGAAAGATGTGGGCATCTTAGTCCAATTTGGGAAGAACGATTACCGGATGCTGCATCGAAGCTTCCAAGAGTACCTTGCAGGGTGTAAATTTGCAGAAAGTGTTGATACACTGGCCTCGGCAATACTGAAATACATAGACGACCCAACTTGGAGAGAGCCTATCCGCATGGCAATCGGGTATCTCACTAGAAAGCATCCTTCAGATCTCCGTGCTCTTCTGGAGAAAACAATTCAGTTGAGAGGACAATACACAGACTTGCTGCCAAGTCACATCTTCTGTCTCATCGATTCCTTAGATGAGATAGAGCTAGGCACAATAAATAACAAGCGCGACATAGCAAATGTTCTTATCAAACAACTTCTAGCAGCAATGTACTCCTCAGCCGCACCAAAACGCACTCCTCTTTCAGATAAAGTATGGCGTGTTATTCTTCAGTACGTGAGAAAGCTCCATGGCTATCTTCCTGTCTGTGTAAGAGACATTCTGAAAAAAGGACTTACTGATCCAGATAAAGTATGCGGCATCTCTGTTATTGTTGACTACCTACACTACTACGATGAGGAAGTCATCAAGCTTCTGATTAGAATGCTCCCCCACGATATGCTTTCGTTAAATTTACCAGTAACCTTTGCCGTGCAGAAGGGAATCAGCCCTGATGTGAAAATGCCACATCTCCCACTAGATGCAGTTGCAGATGCTCTTGGCAACAGCGGTACTGATGCAGATGATAGTGATGAAGAATTCATCCAAATGCTTATCAAAATGCTACCCCCGGATTACGTCCTAAAGCTGAAAGCACACAAACAGAGAATTCAGAGATCCACCTCTGAAGTCAAAGAAAGTGCGGAATCCACGCCATACTCTATTGTAACGAGTGTAATCAGACTTGCGAGGGAGGTCAATACAGAACGCTTGCTTGCCAAAGCTACTGAGGTATATGAGAATCTTGATGAAAAGTTGAAAGTGGTGCTCCAGGTCTTTGAAGAGAAGTATAGAAAATTCCTCATGACTTTGAGAGCAAAGGTGCCGAGGGAAGGCATTTGGTGGAAAAAACAAAACCGCTTAGATGAAGAACTGATTGGTAAAATAAAAGGACCGCATTGGTTCCTCATTTTTGTTGCTTTGCATGGTGGGTACAAGAATTTCCATACTCCACAGTCCATAAAACAGTACCATGAAGCTGCATCATATCTACAGCTGACATACAACCAGCACCTGGCCTTCTCACAATATGTCAACCCAAAATGGGGAGAAGGCGACCTGACGAATCAGTTGGAGGCATTTTTTGCAAGTGAGAGATACGTGGTGCAAGACAAGTGGCAAAACCCTCCACAGTTCGACACAAAAATAAGTTATAGGGATTCTGCCTTCATACGTGGTCTCTTCAGACAATTTCAGACTGAGCAACCGAGTGAAATACGTAGGCAGTTGACTCAAAGAATAATACACACACCGCCAACCCAGGTGACTGAGGCAACAGACATAGCCATCACGTTAATGGCACTTGGAGTGGACATAGACAGTTTGTCTTCAGAATCTTGTGATATTTCCTCTGTATTCCTGCGTATGGCACAGATGGAGGAAAGCTTAAGGGATCCAGCTTGCCGTGCATCTGAGCACGTTGAAAATGACCTTTTCCAAGTCTGCCAGACCCTCCAAAATGAAGATGCCAAGGTCTTGTGGTCAGCAGTGATTGCCACTCTTACGCATGCAGGTGCTGTCCCAGTTGACACGAGCGTGGTATCTGCCAGATATTCTGACAATGTCAAGAAATATCTTATTGCAGAATTCCTATCTTGCCGATTTACAAGTAGCTGCAGTGATGACTATGTCAAAAACGCATCGGCTGCTGCTAGCATCATAGACGACGCAGGCTTAACTCCATCGCTATTAATGGAAATCTTTCTTGCGATTTCTGAGACTCACCAACACGGGAAGCCCATTGCCGCAGTGCCATGGCCTGTGGAGTCAATATGGCTTCGGCCCACACAAGATGATATCCCGATCACAGTCCTAAACAACATTCAGACACTTCACCCAACGATTTCGTTTCTGCGAACATGGGCCCTTTCTAAAAAGAACTTGGGAAGTATTCTTGAGAAAAACAAAGATCTTCTCCCTGAGTTCCTCACCGTGGTCTGGGCAGATCAAGGCGACAAGAGTCAGGATCGCTCTCTGTATCTTAGACAGTATTTTCCCGATATTTCACAAGCCAATAAAGAGACTCTTCTCCAAAAGGCACTTGCAGTTGCATCGCCGTACTACAAATGTCGAGCATTGATTAGGCTGTGTTCTTACTTTGACTTTGAAAAAAGAGCAGAAATTCTGAAAATTGCCGCCGATGTGTGCAGGCAGATGGACAAATCTACACAGCGTGCAGAACTGCTCGAACGTCTTTGTGTTGAAGTAAATGACAATGTCTTGAAAGAAGAGACCGTCCAATCTATCTCAAACTTGTCCAACCCAGAGGATAAGGCCAGGCTTCTTGCAAGGCTTGCTTTTCACTTTGCCTCCCCACGCCGAGAGGAGATAGTGCAGTTGTCGCTGGACGCTACCCTCATGATCGAAAATGAAGAACATAAAGCAGAGACACTTGCTATGTTGTATCCTCAGTGTCTTCATATAAAAGCTATGAAGGAAAGGGCTGAAGAAATAGCCTTCAAATTCAAGAACCCGTCACTATCCTCTTTTGCTCTGGGTGTGCATGGGAAGATACTCCATCGATATTTCGATCAACTGTCCAGTTTATCTGTGACATCACGCGATATCTGGACTCCAGTAGTCCTGACAGCATTGGCCAGGGATGCAAAGAAACGTCTGGTTACCGAAGTAAAGGATTCAAAGGTTTCCAGCATATTACCATTTCTGGATGAGGACCTACTATGGACCTTGTTATCACAAATGTCTTGTAAGGAGGAGGTTCTAAATGAACTTAAGGAGCGTGGCAGTCTGATCTTTGGCAGAACAGCAGCACTTGTTCTAGACAGTCTCGTGAAGGAATGCATTGATGATGTATGTGTCCTGTTTCCCTTTCTGTCCCAGGCAGTACAAGAGACCTTCCCGCTACTGTATAGATGGGTATACAGTGATGGAGTTGATAGCAGGGTAAGGCATTTTGCTGCTCTTCTTTTAGCAGAAAGACGTGGGATCAATGCTGGCCTGGTGCCTCATCTTGTTCCTCTTCTGGAGAGCAAAGAAGATCTGTTGCGCTTTAGAGCATCAGTTGTAATTCACCATCCTTGTCTCAACACTGAAAACCCTACACGGTTCCTTTCCGTTCTAGGACCTAATGTGTATAAGCAGCTGATTTCTGTTGCAGAAGACCGAAGTTGTGGAGTTGGCGCAGCTCTGCGAATAACCTGGATGGCCTACGACATCATCTTTGATGATCCCAGTGCCATACGCAGCTGGTTCAAAGAAATAAAGGAGAATCCAGATAACTGCATTGTACCGTGGAGGGCCATCGAGCGCATGAAAGCAGTCACTGATGACGTGTGGGAAGCAATGCTTGAACTGTTACAGGAAGGTGTCCACCCTGCGGCCCACGAAGCACTTCTCTCTGGACTTTGCCAACAGGTCCACAAGAAGCATTTCAAAGAAGACCGCTGGAATGGTTTCGCAAGGCTCATTCCCGAATTACAAAAGAAGGAATTGACAGGCCTTCGATACTTCAAAGGCACATTGTTGGACTTAGCAAGGAAAGTCCAAGAAGTTATAGGCAGGTCGATCGATGGCAACACGTCACTGAACAGCTTGTCAGAAGTATTGGAAGAGACGATAGCAAACGAACATACCGTTACATTTAAAGACCTGCTGTCTAACTGCGACCCAACTGTTGTCAAGGGCAAGCTCAGGTTTTTGGTGACCCATCAGATGCATGCGAACGACAGCTGGGTTGAGGAGATAACCCGACATTTTGAAGACAGCAAAATAACCGAAGTCTTTCTTCAAAGGCTCACGGTGTCCTTAAACGGTTTGCTGACGTTTGATGTGGATGACCAAGAGCCCTACTGGCGACTGAGGAGCAACTTGTTAGTAATCACTGTTGCAGCAGCGAGGGTGCTACCGGTCACTTTTGCCAGCATAACACACAAAGATACAGGAACTCCTGAACTTCATACCCTAGAAGAGAATCTTGTGGAGGCTGTACAGAAGCATCGCGGCTGGAATGGACGAAGATCTGCACTACAACTGCTGGGTCACATGGGCAGCATAACACCATTGGTCGTTGATGCCATTATTCATGGCATACAAGACGTTGCACTTGTCCGAGAGGCAGCCTTGGATGCAATACCCAGTCTAAAACATCTGGATCACGAGGACTATCTCCCAAAGATTGTCGCAAACTTGCAACACCAAAGCACCCTGGTTTCTTACACCATGGCGAAGATTCTCACCTCAGTTGCGATGCATGCCGAGAGCGAGGCCGAACTCAGGCGTAAAATTCTTAATGATCTTGCAGAAGCCATTCGCGATGTAAGATCTCGCCGCTACGTCCACTTCACCTATGTCCCCTGCAAGATACCAGACATGCCACGCCTGGATACCGTGTTTTACAATACCATGTTGAAAATTTCAAACATCACTGTTCAGAGACAAGAGGCAAACCCATGCTCTGTTGCAGATTTTAACTTGCAGTGTTCAGAGCAGGATTCAATCCTTTCGGCTAACAGACTTGTAAAAGAAGCTGAACAATTCTCAGTTACAGGTTCGAAAGGCAAGGCTAAGGAAAGCTACAACAAGGCGTTAGAAATCTTTTCTAAGTATTTCCCAAGTGACCACTCAGCAATTATGCTCACAAAATCGAAGATCAAACAGCTTGAACAAACCTAAATTGTATTGCATTGTTATATGAGTAATTCCCTATAGTAATCCAAGACCAGGATGTACTTATGGCATCCTGCACTGTTATATCGTTCTGACTAAATTATTTATTGCATTCTGTTGAAATTTTTCAAACATATTATCTAAATACAAGTATTCTCCAGATAATCCTGAATCCGTTTGTTAGATAGATATTTATGCTAGGACCAACTTTATGCCCAAAATTACCACAAAGTTATTGTATTGTGTACTTGTTGCTTTAACTTAATGTATTTTTAAAACAGTTTGTAACACAACGTTACCATACTTATTTTACTGATAGTTGTTTTCCAATGGTGTGGTGTTTGCATTTAAAGACAAATGTAATTTATCATGGAATTTCAGACACTATGTACATGCCTGTTACTCGTGAATCGAAGTTTTCTTTTTCTGGCCTGTTGACATAGTCATGTGATAGGAATGAACTTGCGCCAGGTACAGCTAGCTAAGTGTCAGATAGTCATTTCGAAAAGCGGAAATTCTATATGAGTTTTGATGCTTCCAGCTGGGTAAAAAAAGAGTCCTTAAGCCTATTTGAAAGTGCCATTGCAAACCTCTGATATACTGTGTCAACCGAAATCTCTGTTTTACATAACCGGTAACGTGCCTTAAGGCGTAACACACCCGTTTTGTTAAAAAAAAAAACACTCTGTGTAAGACTAGGGCCAGGCTGTAATGTTTTCATGTATAAAGTGAAAATTGAACTGTAAACACTCAGTCTGATCAATCGGTTCATATTGAACATGTTTGTAGTGAAGAAGAAATAATAGATACATATTGATTAGTGTCACCTTGATTTTCTGAATGACTTTGTACTCTGTGCCCATGCTTGTATGTTTTTATAATAGTCGAACCTGTCTTGTGCCTTCTGCATACGTGTGCTAAGACAAACGAGCTAGTGTATACATCCAGGTAATAATGTGAACATTTTGAACCATGTGGAAAGGTTTATTAGAACCTATTACGACTGAGTCAGGGACTATTTGTAAAATTCCCGACTCGATGTAGCTTTGATCTGTGTGTGACGTCATTCATTTATGATAAAGAATTATTCTTAGGCCACAGCAAGTAAATTTTACGGATGACATCCTTCGCAGACTCCAAATCTAATGCGAGCGGGCGAAAAAAAAGACAGGCCGAAAAAACAAGGCTCCTATAATTTAAAATTTTGACTCAATCATTGTACAAATGGTTTTGATTCAGTGAGAACATCACATTTACACAGCCACCATCACATATCACTGCATCAAAGTAAGAAACAAAACATTAAATCAGAGCCTTTTCTTGTCAACTCTCTTTATAGTTATCTGCCATCCACCTTCCGGCATGGCAACAGACATCTTTGCCCATTTTTGGCATGTTGACCACTGTCAGAAGGCAACAAAATTTCTTGTTTTTTTGTCCAAAATCAGGCGAAAATTAATGCACGGGCTGATGTCATCCATGCATACAAATTACTTGCTGTGGCCTTACGATGCCGGGCAGCTGAATAACACAACTTCTTTTAAAGAAACTTTGTAATCTGCAGGGTTTTGTTTGTGTTTCTTTATTAAGATAAGAAACGCGCCCCTATAGGAAGTAATATATATATGCACATGTAGGTACATGTATAAGGAACTTCGTGGTTTCAACTGCGTGTTCGTAATGTGATGGATTATGGGTAAAATGTCAGAATAACAGAAAAAGACTATCATGAAAGTTCATCTGTGTTGGTAGTTACATGTTTAAAGATTTTTAATGTCATTATCATATAATGTTAAATGACGTTTTGGGTAGGTTTGGTAAGTTTAATAAAAACAACAACACTACTTTTGAGATTAATTATGAACATGATAAGCAACTCAATCACCTTAACTGCTTTTGTGTTTTGCTGTTTATAGTTTTAGAACTATGTGTGTTTACTAGCCTCTGCCCAGTCATTATATAGATATATCAAACAGCGAGTGTGTCAAAAAAATAATAAACACAAAATTATTTTGAAAGAATGTGTGTGCTTACCTTCATTGCCAAAAAAATAGAGCCTGGATGCGAGACCCATAGAGGGACAGAGATATCTTTAGTTAAAGTTTTCAACTACTCTCCAAGCAGATGTTTGGGGTTTGGCTTATATTTGGCGTACGTTTTTAGGCTTTTTTTATCAGGCTTTCTTTTTTGCACTGGGATTTTTTTACGCCAAACGGTTGGGTTGGTGTAAAAAAAAAGATACCAGTGCAAAAAAAAGAAAGCCTGATTAAAGAAAAGTCTAAAAACACGCCAAATATAAGCCAACACCCAAACATCTGCTTGGAGAGTAGAGAAACACATGCCTCGCTAATCCCCCCCCCCCCACACACACACAATT
>NW_017804276.1:702542-706749 GCF_001625305.1 Branchiostoma belcheri | reverse complement strand
CACACACACACAATTAGCCAGCATGGCATATGCGCAGGCTCCGGGTAGCATGGTTACCATTCTCCACAGGCCGGCCTTTTAATAGGAGTTGCATTTTTATTTAGTGTTTTAGAGAATCGGGGGGGGCAGGCGTCAAACATGCACGTACATGTAAGAGAACCCAACACACTTATCAAAAGAGTAGTGTACTCGTAGGAGTCACCCAGAGTGGTTTCGCTTGAGAAAATGAGTGGTAGCGATGCCACATGGCATTACCTGACTAGCATGCTTCACCTGAAGTGACTATAAGCTTTAAATTTAGCCCAAAATGCGCTGACGGTGTTTAAATAGATAGCGCTCCTAGCGGTCCACCTAGCTAACGCAGGCTAGAAGCTACCACATCAGAACGTGATGAACTGTATACATGTACTTACTTAGTCGAATTCGTTCGACATTCTAATACTATAAGCCCAAAATGGCAGGCAGCAAGCAGAACGCCACCACATTAGTCATTTGATGAAAACGCAAAATCGTCTTTCTTGTTTGTACCAAGGACATTATGCACACATATAGTGTGTATAATTTATACACAGGTAGCAGCGCCTGATACAGTTTATTATATTTATTGCAATAGTAGAATACTAGCCACTTAAAGACGTTGTCTACGTGCGAAGACAAAGGTGAATTTCTCTTACCCATGCATGTCCAACCCAAATTGCAGAAAGGTACATAAGAAGTTAACGCTAATGCAACCAGTTGTATTGCAACTGTATAACCTGTATAACTATATAACTTTATTGAAGACGAGTACACAGACTTCCCGTCTACTCAATATACTATTATGCAGCTTACGCTTACGCACTTATACTATTCTGCAGCTTCCTTTATACGCTTATGCACTTATACTATTCTGCAGCTTCCTTTACACGCTTACGCACTTATACTATTCTGCAGCTTCCTTTATACGCTTACGCACTTATACTATTCTGCAGCTTCCTTTACACGCTTACGCACTTATACTATTCTGCAGCTTCCTTTATACGCTTACACTTTATAATTGTAGCTTTAATACCAACATTTGTTATTGATTAACAAAGGTCTAGGGTTCGACTGATTACTTGCGCACAAGCGCTGTTTGTTTTTTTCACCTACCGACGTTTCTGCAGACCGTCTGCCATTTATGATTGGTTGCCAGTATTTTGCTTCTGTGTCTGGTCAAGGATTGGCTGGAGATGACGTGGATGCCAGATTCTGGTACTGATATACACGCCGCGCATGTGACTCGCTGCACTATACCTGTAGACGCCCAGGTACTGAAGCAAAGCACCATGGCGGGGGAACCTACAGTGGTCTGCTTCGTTAAGGTGGATCCTTCATTTCAAGTCGTCATGAACGCGATTAACGAACTGCATAAGAACGGACGTCTTCAACATGTTTGCACCGTGACGGCTGGGAACAACGGCTTGCGAAGTACATCTGACAACCAACAGTTTGGTGGTCCCAAGGACAAAACCGGCTATGGGTTTGCGCGCACGCTGGGAAGTGTGCTCAGATCAGAGCATTCATGTTAAGGTCCACCTATCTTGAGAAGTTGTATAACCCAAATAGTAGGTCGAAGGCAGTCAAGTGCAATCTACGTGCGAATACAGCGGGCTATAGCTACAACCGTAATTTTCAGCCGCAAGACGTACCCAAGGCCCAGCTGCAAGTCGTTCAGAACGTGGTCCGAGCCAAGGAGATAAGCGCCAACTTTGACCGCCTGTACCCACATTTCTCCACACAGAACAAGCTCGCTACAGTGCCCCTGGGGTCCTGGGTACACATCCCAGGCATGATGGTGATCGTGGAGCTGCAGGGAGATGTAATCGTCAAGCTTCACACCATAAATACGACGGTGAGGGCCAAGCAAGATCGCCAGAATCTGAACATATTTGAATGCCCCAACCCAAATGTGGTACGAATCACTGCAGCAGTACTCGACTTGCAAGATGGACAAACGGACGGTGATTTTCCTTTCTTCGAGGCACTGAAGGGCCTACTGAAGGCTATCGTGGGAGCCAAAATCATGTCAGATGAAGAGATAGAAGCCCTACTTGAGGAGCTTAAGATCGATGAAAAGACTTCTTCGGACAAGGATGAGAAAGAAGAGGGAGAAGAGGTTGCAGACCTCCACCTGAAGACCTCCAGTTTGAAGACCTCCACCTGAAGACCTGAAGCAACGTGCCATGCAGGATAGAGTTAGTACCAACCAGACTATACCCACGAAAAAGAGTAACCGTGTCCATAATATCACCAGGGTCCATAATATCGCCAGCTTGAGAAATAGACCATAATAAAGATAACAATAAAGATATAAAAGATATAAGATATAAAAAAGAAAACAATAAAGATATTTTTACTGCAACATACTTTTGGTATGCACTCCTGCACACCTCAAATGTACATACCTAGGGTATGTTGCCATAAAAATATCTTTAAGCACACTTTTTTCTCAAGGTGGCGATATTATGGACTATGATGATATTATGGACACAGATGTTTAATTCTGAAGAATACTTTAACACGGGTCCCAATTCTGGTCTAATTCTGACTTGAACACAAACCCTGTAGGATACCCCAGCATTGACCAGTGACAACATGCAATGCCATTCTACGATATGACTCCGACGTCAAATTGGATTGGCATTCATTGGCCGTTCCCAATATAAAATTGTGCAATAGGTGATAGGTGTAAAAGCTAATTGACATCCCCAACCCCCTCCATCAGACTTTGGAACGCTGTTTTCTGGGGTGACCCTTGTACTATTTAGTCTACAACACTGGAACAAAGAAACCGTCAAGATAAGATGATATGAAGTATTGATCCGAAATGTGTGTGGGAGGGGATCGTCTCAAAAGATCATTATCTATGCACCTAGTGCGTGCAAAATGACCAAAGTATTGTTACATTTACATGTTATTTTAATGTCAATCTGACTGTCAAATGTTCACAATTGTGATGATCTAATCTATTGACCTTTCAAGCATATGGACTATGAAATGTCTAACTTGTTGTCTAACAAGAATGAATCAAGACTATGCAGAATTTTAAGATCCATGAGAGAGCAACTTGGAAACAATCAGCTTTGTTTCGCAGCATCACCATGTATGGACTGATTTTAAGAGATATTACAGCTTCTCTATCTTTGCATTTCACTGAATGTAAATAAATTTAGAGCAAGATTTGGAGTGACTTTTAAGATTTTAAAATGTACGTAGTGAAATTCTTGTGATTTTAGTCAACAATACTAAACAGACTACTGATGTAAACCCAAGTTGTACCGGAATAGTTCAATATGGAGTTTGGTAATGTTAGCAAGTTATCAAAATGTAGGGCAGGACATTTCAGAGAAAGAGGCTAGTAATGGGGATGTTCCTAGCATTATTATGTAAGGTGAAATGTTTTCGGTAAGATGAATGGAAGAAAAAAATACTTTAGGCCACACCAATTTAATTTCTTGGTTAACGGATTTTTCTAGAAAAATAATGGAGCGGGAGGGCAAAATAAAATAAAAACAGGCCTAGGCATCCTATTATGGCCTGTGATGGTGTGATAGGAGCCATGAAGTCAACACACCAGGCTGGTTCAAAATTTAAACAATGAATTTTGAACTTTTGATGATATCATTGCATTGAAAGATGGAATAACTGTAACAACTAGGAAGAAAAGGACTGTTTTCAACTGTTCAGGGCAAAATATGAGCATTTAGCAGTTGATTCTGAATTTTATTTTTATTCGCAAATCAGAAAAAAATGAAGTGGGCGCATCCCTTAACCAAGAAATTAAATTGGTGTGGCCTTAGAAATCATAAAAATGATGAGCAATTCAATCATTGTAACAGCCTTAGCCTTTAGAGTAATATTCTGTTTGGGAATTTTAGATTAATGTGTAATGGCTAGATTTTTCTGTAATGTATCGAAATATCTCAGTGTGACAAAATAACCACAGGATAATCTTGAAAGAATGTGTGTGCTTGTGTTTGTTGATTGAGTTCTTTTTAGTTTAGGCAACATTATCTATATACACCAACACAACGTTTTTAGCTTTAGAATACTCTTGGCCTGATCGTAATGATGTCATGTAATGATTTTCTCCACTAGACTACCAACACGAGTTCGAAAACAGGGGAATTTAGCCAAATAGGGATAATTATTGACAAGAGGAGCTTGGCCACCATAGAGTTAATCT
>NW_017804276.1:701486-702466 GCF_001625305.1 Branchiostoma belcheri | reverse complement strand
TTTCCTTCCGTATTTCGAGCAATTTGACACCCTCAGCCCGACGGGCTGTCATTTCTGTACATTACGCGGGTCGGAATTTTTCACTCTTTTGGTGGAAAGGGGTGCCGTGCCGCTTATCAATACACTTGATTGATATTTTCTGCGCCCAATTTATTTAGGGGTAAATAAGGCACATCAAAATACATTTTTAAGTAAGGGGTCTTTTTTTTCGTCATTTTTAACCATGGCTGCAAGTGTAGGGGGTAGGACTTGTACACATGTGGTGTCACATCTGGTATCAGTAAAGGACAGGGACCTCTGTCCCTGCACATCAGTCTGGCCCAAGCCGTGGTCTAGTGTGGTCATCTCTATAGCAGCATCCAGCATATATAACACTGGTGGCAGCGTATAGCGCTTTCGAGCGCTCAACCCACGCCATCCCGACGATGCCGCCCGACTAGCCAACAGCCCCGGCTGAGCAGCACTCGACCGCCGCCATCGCTACCATGCTGCCCAACCCGCCAGCCTGCTATCCGGCCACATTGATACCAGATGTGACACCACATGTGTACAAGTCCTACCTCCTACACATGGAAAAACGAATTTTCCCAGGGTAACGGCTTAGTACTCAAAGAAGCTCAGAACCTAATGTTTCCAAAATTTGAATTTAATGAAAATCGATGCGATACGTTTATCGCTGTCTTCGATGGCCCGAACACACCCACAACGCGTATAGAACGTACCATCCCGGCGGTCAGGCGAAAAGGCCACATAACCATCCGCGCGGATCCGGACTACTGTAAATCTTGAAATGATCGTGGTGGTTTTATTTTCGCGATATTCACGATGACCGCTCCAACGCGAAGTCATGAGATCGCGAATGTGATCTGTTTTATGTAGTACAACAGCTGGATAACCAGTCTTTTAGGCCGTGTCTAAACGGAATCACCCAAGGCGTTTACATGTGGTTACCCCGAAGCCGGTTTCAAGTGGCTCCATCT
>NW_017804276.1:692594-701466 GCF_001625305.1 Branchiostoma belcheri | reverse complement strand
CAAGTGGCTCCATGTGAACGCTCCGAAATCACATTGAAAGCGCCTCGAGCCCAAGCCACTTCTAGAGGTGGTTTCGAATCGGTTTCCCCGCATCGCGATTTGCGTCTGAACGCAATGTGATTTCAATGTGACTTCGCCTGGTCATGGATTACTGGGTGATATTTCTTTATTTATATGCAATACCAACTGTTACGTGGCAGCAACTTAAAGAGCAGTAATGGTAAAATAATGTGTCCGTTCTAGGGCGAGCTTCACCGCCTCTGGCGGGACCACGTCGGCATTCGGCCGAGATACGCTGGGAGGGGGGCATCAGCAAGCAGGTCGTTGACCTCTGACATTAATAACACGCTACCTTGCGTGTTATCATCAAACAGCAATAAATGTAGCTCAAGCGCATTATGTTCGGACACGGTTTCACAGGTGTGTGTGGCACGTGGACCAGATGTGAGGAATGTGAGTTACCCGAATCGCGGTTTGGGTGATTCCGTATAGACACGGCCTTAGTGCTTAGCCCCAATAGGCATGAATGTGCAAATACTAGTACTAGTGAACATTATTGTTATTGTTTATACTGGCTGCGATGGTGGCAGTGGAATGCACACCTGGCACGGACGTGTGTTTACTGGTAAACCCAGATGAAGTCACGCATGCACTTGCTTTACTCATTTACATACATATTAGGCCACACCAACTAAATTTTATGGATGACGTCCTTTGGAGACCCTAAATCTAATGCGAGAGGGCGAAAAAAAACAAGAAGGGCCCTAAAAAACAAGATGCCTAGATTAGAAATATACTAAAAGACGACAAATGTTAGGACACAAATTGAATGAGGTGACACAGTGTAACAAGTAAGAAGTCTTTTATTCATCATCAAAACAGCAATAAATCAGGTGGAACAGCAGTTATCGTCCTGTCCTGTTTTCGCGTCACGGGTTTCACGTCAATCTGGTGATTTGCAACACTGTCGTGACTCTTTGGTCATAGTTACAGGAAGTGGAATTTCTTGTGTTTTTTTTTCTAGGAACAGGCCAATATCAATGCGCGCGCGGACGTCATCCATAAAATTTACTTAGTGTGGCCTTATGGGTGTCCTAATAAACACGCTATTTGATCCTAGCTTCTCTGATGTTGCCACAACAAGAACCTCGACGTCCTTCTGCATTTGATTAGACAAGACGATAGTGGAAGACATGCATCAATAGCTACTCTCCAAGCAGAGTTTAGTGGGGAAAATTGTGACATTCTTTATCATGCGCCCGGTTTTTGTCCGCTCTCCCCACCAACCCGTGGGTCGCAAATCGGAGCTTCTATGGCCCGATATACTCTGGTATACTATCCCTTTATTTCGGCCAATTTCTACTATTTTTCCAGCGATCCGCGGTGCCTGGTAGAGGCTGCCAGCTTTGTATTCCTGTGGTTTAGTAGCATTTTTATTTTTGACCGGAATTTGTTTTTATTCGCCCGCGCGCACTAGTTTGGGAATCAGTCTTCAGATTAAGACGGTGTGGCCTAACTTCGCGCTCTTAACATTTACCGCCGGTGTCAGCGATTTCGCCCCCCAGTGATGTCGCCCTCCCCGGTGCGAACTCTCTAGCGATGTCGCCCTCCCCGCTAGTGATTTACGTCCCCCCCCCCCACCTCGCCCCCCTTTAGCGATTTCGCCACCACCAAAAATCAGTTATTTCCTCGAAAACTTCCATTTACTGGCATGTCCAAGTACACAATAATTCTAATCACAGCATTTCGTTGCATTTGGAGAATATTATGTTGCATGTAAACACTCTCAAAACTATTTACCAATGATCAACTAAAATCCTGTGTTGTTGAGATGCCTATGTTGTTGAGCATAGAAAGAGAGAATATTTCAACCAAGGACGTTACTTTCTTGCTTCAACCGAATCTGTAATAATATCGTTAGAATTGTTAATGAAATTTGTGTACCTGTCATACCTGTGGTACGGTGTAAAAAAAGTAGACTAACGGGCGGGGGGGGGGGACGAGATCTACGGAGGCGGGGCGAAATCGCTAGCGATCTCATCCCGGAGGGAGGCCGAAATTGCTGAAGGCGAGATAGTTGTGACACGGGCACGTTTACAGTCTACATAGATCATTTCCCAAACTGACCATATTTCTTGTGGTATTTATGACATGTTCTGAAGTCATGGTTCAAGGCATGATTATATAGGCATCGGTGCGGAGTATATTTCTAGAAAATGCTCTGACAGAAAAGGCTCTGATTGAATGTTTTGTGTCTTACTTTGATGCAGTGATATGTGATGGTGACTGTGTATGCGATGTTCCCACTGAATCAAAACCATTTGTACAATGAGTCCAATTCTTACAATGTAGGAACCTTGTTTTTTCGGCCTGCCTTGTTTTTTTTTTTCGCCCGCTCGCATTAGATTTGGAGTCTGCGGAGGATTTCATCCATAAAATTTACGTGCAGTGGCCTAACGCCCACATCTACGCCCACGTCCCCGACATTTACTACGCTGCAATAATTGAGAATTCCGCAAGGGGCCCTTCGTAAATAGATCAACATCTTAAGAGTCATTGCATGAGAAAACCAGGCAAACATCACCAAAACCCGGAACATGGGGGTCAGCCAAATCCGCTCATATTTTGTATGTGGGATAGGTATGGGGAAGTATTAACAGCCATATGATTAAAACTCCCTGGGTGTGTTTTGTATCAGAGTTCTGGAGACCCCCTTGGAGACCCTCAAAATCCTCCAGATTTCTTATCACAATTATGAAAATTACGATCGCTGCCCCGCAATTTCTATCAGAGAAAACAATATTGCTGTTTGATTTCCATATATACCTATGCCTTACGTCTTTCATAACAAAATTTGGGACTTGGGCATTGATGTTTAAAGGGTGTACATGGGGGTTGAAAGAACCATTAAAAGCAGAATTTTGGCATCTTTACATTTTAGTCATTTTTATGAGGCAATAACTCCGACTCACAGTGGCTTTGGTGAACACTTTTACTTTTGCTGGATAGAGGAACATCTACTTAGTAAAAATCAATTGTCATTGACGTGGGACACACATACTGGGAGTCGTGGGAGGAGGGTCTTTTGGGGGATTTTTCGTTTTTTTTAAATGGTTAAAGAGGCAATGGCATGTGATTGCACAGAGAGATTTAGCCGGATCTTTGCCCAACTGAATAAAAACTATGTAGATGCAATATGAATACTACCACAATGCAAAGAAAGTCATGTGGGCTCTGCATGGGTAATTTGGGGATGCTTGAAATAGAATTGTGTTCAATTTGTACATATTTTTTCCCAATTGTCGATACTATTTTTTGCTGGATTGATTATTGAAATACAGTGGCATTAATAGCTATTATCTAGGAAGGCCTCAATGATCAGAGGCTCTGTATGGGGGTTAGGAGGATACTAGTCATGTAACATGCTTTGAAACCGGGCGGTGAAAGCTTAGAAACACGTTTAGACAGTTTACACCTAAAATGCTTTATGAAAATGTTCATCAGCTAAAAGGTAAGCTATTGCATTACACTGTACATAAAATATGCCATTTACAATAAAAACGGATTTCATATTGGGGGTAATAAAACACCATGATGATATATCATGACGTATTTAAAGACTTTTAAAGCTGTTTAAAATCAAATACTTCAACTGGTCAATAAGAAGTATATACGACGATAAGAATATAATAACTACTTTAAAGAGACAAAAACGGGCTCTGCATGGGAGTCATAAATATTCTTAAGATAGCACATAGATTAGTTGTACATGATTTCATCTACTTTCCCCTTCTCATACAAATTCCTTGTTAAATCCAGCTGCACATCAATAATGCAATCCATAACGTTAACATTAAAACAAACCTGTCTCTGTGTTAGTAGGGCAGAGACACTCAATACTTTTTAGGACCTAAACGCCTTGTACACCTAAAACTTTCTCATTTTTATAACAAAAGAATAAAATCACCCCATTTCTAGACAACAAAAGATACTTGAACACTAATGACATAAAGATTCAGTTGATAAACAAGACAACAAGTTTAAAATGCCATTTTGGCATTCACGATATACACATAACTGCTGTTACAGCCTTAGTTCTTACAATACATACACTTTAGTACGTCATAGAGCACCAAGAACATACATAAACTAGTTTCCACATGAACAGGACTGAACAATGCTTTCCAATGGTCCTACAGTATGTATGTCAGGCTTTCCTTGACACTGTACCTGTCACAGGCAGATGGAAATGTTCTTTGATATTTTGCAGTTCTTTCAGCTTGAATGTTTTGAGACCCCTTGTCTTTGTAGCCTCACATATATTTATGCTTTCAAACATAAGAGGATGGCTGTAGGCAATGTTCTGATATTTTTTGTCACGCAATGTCTGCCACTCCGCTTCCACTTCCAAAGATTCAATGTCCTCATGGGTGACATGGGAGTCTGGGCTTTCTTGACGTCTCTGTGCAGCTGACAGCCTCGCAAAGTAACTACTGATCTGCTTTGCGCTCCTCCATTCGCTAGGCTCGAACAACAGCTCCCCATCTTCACCTCGTGCATACTGCATGTCCTGTGAGACTTGTGATGCGTCTGCTTTCTGACCAGACGTGGCCCCATGGTTAAAGATGTCAGTTAGGTACTAGTATGTCTTTACTGTCTCTGACATTCTCTGGCCTCTTTTGACTTTTCAGATTGCCCAGCCTTCACTGATTGACCGATTTAAGGGGTTCCTGGGATGTCAGATTCTTCTCCAGCCTGCTGTGTACTTAACTGGCCATGAGCTATTCCAGTGATAGCCTGAGCCCGTTGCTTACGTATCCTATGATATGTGGGTTCCCGCTCGAGTTCCTTAGAATGTTTTCCGACATCCAAGTGTTTGTCCGGCTCACTGGTTGATTCGAACGTTACCACACACCCCGACTTAGGGCAACTTTCCACCTTCACCCGACGCTGTAATGAGGCCTATGCGTGGTTGTGCAGGATCAAACGGCTGTGTGATGATGAGCGTAGGAATGTCCTGCACCTGTGGAAGTGTTGAGAAGGGCACCAACTCTCCTGTTCCGATGTTGTAAGCTCTCCAAACTCTTATACCGTCATCCTCATACTGGAAGTTATTCAGTGCTTTAACTCCCTCCCATTTCAGCCCAGAATGCTCCCCGTCTGAAGCCATTTGATCCACAGCTATCCTGCAACCCTTGACTCCGCCATGTGATTCTAGAGCCTCCTTCATGTCTTTGGCAGTCGAGACATTGTGTTTCTCGTTTACATAGCGTCTTATGTGGGACTTCATGGTTGCGATTTTTCTGTCGCAGATATCCTTGCCTGCCTGTGGGTCGGGGAAGTCATAACGCAAGACGGTGATACCAGTTCTGCAACCAATCATGGGTAGGGAGAACAGAAGTGGCACAGTGGTAACAGTCTGCGTTGTAAGACCTTAGGAATACCTTTGTGAGTGCTGGTTTCTCAGCCTTGATATTGTAAAAAACATTTTCCAGTATAGATGCCACTGAGCTCCAGTCCTGTCGGCAATTGTCGACGACGTGAACAAAACACTCTACAGCATGTTCTCCATCATGTTCCTTGGTTATCACCGCTGTCACGTGCCAGCTCTTACCGCGTTTGCCAAAAAGGTTTTTCCAGAAAAGTATTAATTGGAACTTGGAAGGAATAGAATGGTGTAATCTGTCTTACGATCTTGCTAAACTTTCAGCACCCAGCTATCAAAGCATGTTACATGACTAGTGTCCTCCTAACCCCCATACAGAGCCTCTGATCATTGAGGCCTTCCTAGATAATAGCTATTAATGCCACTGTATTTCAATAATCAATCCAGCAAAAAATAGTATCGACAATTGGGAAAAATATGTACAAATTGAACATAATTCTATTTCAAGCATCCCCAAATTACCCATGCAGAGCCCACATGACTTCCTTTGCATTGTGGTAGTATTCATATTGCATCTGCATAGTTTTTATTCAGTTGGGTAAAGATCCGGCTAAATCTTTCTGTGCAATCACATGTCATTGCTTCTTGAACCATTTTTTAAAAAACGAAAAATCCCCCAAAAGACCCTCCTCCCACGACTCCCAGTATGTGTGTCCCACGTCAATGACAATTGTTTTTTACTAAGTAGATGGTCCTCTATCCAGAAAAAGTAAAAGTGTTCACCAAAGCCACTGTGAGTCGGAGTTAATGCCTCATAAAAATGACTAAAATTTAAAGATGCAAAAATTCTGCTTTTAATGGTTCTTTCAACCCCCATGTACACCCTTTAAACATCAATGCCCAAGTCTCAAATTTTGTTATGAAAGACGTAAGACATAGGTATATATGGAAATCAAACAGCACTATTGTTTTCCCTGATAGAAATTGCGGGGCAGCGATCGTAATTTTCATAATTTTGATACGAAATATGGGGGATTTTGAGGGTCTCCAAGGGGGTCTCCAGAACTCTGATACAAAGCACACCCAGGGAGTTTTAATCATATGGCTGTTAATACTTCCCCATACCTATCCCACATACAAAATATGAGCGGATTTGGCTGACCCCCATGTTCCGGGTTTTGGTGATGTTTGCCTGGTTTTCTCATGCAATGACTCTTAAGTTTGGTCTATCACATAGATCCCCAGCAATTATCCCATTGGAATCCATAAGGTAGGCATCATTCCCATCATTTCAACACATGGGTATGGATGGAGGGAAACTACACAGTAACTGGGTTACAGATACATATAGTTCTGCTCGTTTTAATCAGTATTTATAACTAACTGTTACAAATTTGGTTAATTTTGTATAAATAGAAATGGTTTTAGAAAAGTAATACTACCGGTTTCCGCTCTTGCTACTGCCTTTGAATACTTCGTGTAATTGTTCTGAACAAAGATGCGAATGAGAACATTCATAAAGTTATAGCCCGACGCTTATAGCCTTGGTCACAACCCGCCGTACGTGCTTTTTGTCCGTACGTTTTATTGGGAGGCTACGTCTGCTACGTTTTTCTGAAAACGTGGGGAAGGAGTGGCGTCGACGCACGTCACTCGCACGTCTGGCCGTGGGCGGTTGCGTGCATCGTTCGTTGCGCAAGTGCACGTGGTGAGTTGTACGTGCTTACAACGTACGATCTCTGTGCGATTGCAACTTTACCGTAAGGAGGCCGTACTCACACGTGCTTCTTAATTACCTCCATGAAAAATGGAGGTATTGTTTTTGGCGTGTCTGTCTGTATGTATGTATGTCTGTGTGTGTGTCTGTGTGTGTGTGTGTGTGTCTGTCTGTGTTTCCGCAACATTGTGGTCAGCATAACTTCAGAACGCCTTTATGGTTTATGATGATATTTGGTATGTTGGTAAATCTTAGGAAGACAAACGTCAAGGTCAAATATGGGCCTCCTGGTGGATGACCTTGGTACTGCAGCAGAACTTCCGGTTTTTGTATCTTTTGTCCTGAACATGCTATGGTCTTGAATTTTTAGTGACTGATAGCTTTTCCTGTCAGGAATAAGTGGTGTGAGTTTGGTCCCCCTAGCAGCTTGTTCTGGAACTGCAGGGCACTTTCTGGCAAAATGTTTAAAAGCCAATAAGTCCAGATAGGAACAACATATTTTCATCATTTTTGGTAGGTAGGTAGCTGAGAGAGAGATGTACATGATTAAATGCAAATTATGCAAATGGGGACTTTATTTGCATAATTAATGAGGAAATTCTATGATTACAGTGTTTTACATTATACTACTTTCATACATGTAATGTATGTAACCTATGGCAGGCAGAACATCAACAGATACTGATTATGCAAATGATGACATAATTTGCATAATTTATGCAAAAATTCTATGATTTCTTAATGGTGAATAATGGGAATGTCATACTTGGGACATCTGTAAGTTACTCAAAAGTTAACATACATCACGATGCATATATCATGTTAATGCGGAGGTAATTTGCATAATTAAAGAGGAAATTTACATTTACATATCAAGCCCATATTTCATGGAGGTATGAAATCTCGGAATTCTTGTTACGTATGTAAGGGGCACGCGCGTCGCACGTACTCGCACGCACGGGTGGTGAATCCGCAGACCGCACGTAGAAAAAGTTTTACATGCACTTAAAGTTCTACGTCGTGTCTGCGTGCTCCCAAATCCGTAGGATTCCGTACGGAGGGGGTACTAACCACGCACGGATGCCCTACGTTTGCCCACGTTTTTGCACGTAGACAGCACGCAGAAGCACGTACGGCGGGTTGTGACCGGGGCTTAGAAACGCGATGTGTTGAGAACAGAGACTTTGTATGCAGGCAGAGTTATTGTAATATCCTGATTGTTAACAGTCTGAACATTAATTCCTACCCCATGATATTTTGCATGTAACAAAGGCGTATCTTCCAAAAAATGAAATGATACACAACAAATACCGATACATTTGTTGATATATGATGTGAATATATGATGTGAATATACAATTTTTGTAGGCATACAAAAAATTGTATTCGTTGGAATACAAAAAAAGTCTGTTTTGGAATTATATAAAAAATGGGTCACTGTGTGGGTGTATCGGTAGACGATGTGATATGTTGTCCTGGATTCATAATTCATACATTACGACAAGATAAGTCTGCGTTTTTTTTTTAAATCTATGCATTCTTTGTGCCCCGGCTTTGCAGAACGGCGGAGCCCCGTACCTTTGTGTGTGTTTTTTTTTTTCGCACAGACCGCATCAAAGTGTCTTCTGGTATACCGGTACTTCTAAGACGGTACGGTATTATAGGACATACTCAAAGATCGACCCTGTATCTTCGGAAGCAGCCTGAGGTAAAATCAATAGTTTCACATTTCTATCAAGTTGCTCAGCTGTATGTGTCATGCCCGTAGC
>NW_017804276.1:656311-692574 GCF_001625305.1 Branchiostoma belcheri | reverse complement strand
AGGTCCACTGTTTGGTCCACTTTTTATGTAAAGGTCCACTTTTGGGTCCACTTGTTATGTAAAGGTCCAAGATTTTTCTTGAAAAGATGGACTGGAATCATAGAAAAACTGCTCCCTTTGTCATTGAATAAAAATTTATCTCTGATTTCCTCTCAAAAATGAACGAAATGCCATTTTAGAAGGTTCATTTTTCCAAATTTTAAGGGGGAACATGCCCCCGGACCCCCCTAGGAACCTCGCGCCTACGGCGCTCGAGGTCCCCTCAAGCAGTGGGAAGAACCCCCCATTCAAAATCCTGGCTACGGGTATGTGTGTCCTCTGAAGCAATATTCCAAATCAAACACTCCTGTGGGGTCATGTGTCGAAGGGACAGCGTGCTCGACTCGGAACCAAGAGATCCCGGGTTCGATTCCTGACATGCCACCGATTTTGTGCCCTTGGGAAAGGCACTTTACTGAGCGACTTTCATGAGTGTTGTCTTGTCCTGTATTCGTCCTCTGCGTTGGTGGCGGCATAAAATAAGTTGATATAACTTGAGTGTGCCGTCACCATGTCTAGTTATGAAATGTTGGAATAAAAAAAAACACTCCTGCTGTGTTTCGAGCATGTTCACTTAAATGACGTAGCAATTCCCTTTTGCAGTCAAAGTTCTCCAATTCACTTGAATGAGCTAATTCTTTATGTTAAAGTGGAGTTAGGCCACAGCAAGTAAATTTTATGGATGACATCCTCCGCAGACTCCAAATCTAATGTGAGCGGGCGAAAAACAAACAAGGCGGGCCGAAAAAACAAGGTTCCTACATTCTCAAATTTTGACTCAATCATTGTACAAATGGTTTTGATTCAGTGAGAACATGACATATACACAGCCAGCATCGCATATCACTGCATTGAAGTAAGAAACAAAACATTAAATCAGAGTCTTTATTCGTCTCCTCTCTTCATGGTTATCTGCCATCCACGTTCCGGCATGGCAACAGACATATTTGACCATTTTCGGCATGTTGACCACTGTCAGAAGGCAACAAAATTCCTTGCTTTTTTTCCCAAAATCAGACGGAAATTAATGCCCGCGCTGATGTCATCCATAAAAATTACTTGCTGTGGCCTTATATTGGGCTTTACATTTCAGAGAAAAAATTCTGTTAATTGTACTTAAAATGTGCGTATACAAGTGATACCGCGGTGCAGTACATACAGATAAAGATTTGTGTAGCTACATGTATTTGTGACCACAGGTATTTGTGAATTTGTCAAATTATTTGAAAATGTTGTGTAAAAATGCCAGCATAACAAGGGTTAAGATTGTTTGGAGTTCCACGATCTCATACCTTCGCCAAATGATGTTAATCTTTATGACTGACAAAGTAAAGATTATTCCCTCTGATTATGCGAATAGGATCCTCATTTGCATAAATTATATCAGTTGATCATTTTCTCCACCAAAAGAAAGCCTTATCTTAACAAAGAAAGCCATTCCATTATTTCCTCATAAATTATGCAAATGAGATTCTTATTTGAATAAGTTATATTTTATGATGTTCGTTTTCACTTAACTTTCAAATACCCTAAGTATGAAAATTGCCAGCAGGACAAGGGTTAAGATTGTTTTGGCGATAAAATCTTTGAAACCACCTATGCATCCTATTTATTGTTTCATTTTCATCCCTATCTATAGGACGACTGGCGCGAGCATTTGACAAAGCAGTGTTCCAAGAACTTCAACGAGCTTTAAAAGTCGTACCCCTTTCAGTCGTTGCCTTTTTTAACGCTTTCTTACGAAAAAATCTTTCACATAATAATCTCGAACTAGAGAAGTAACATTTGCAAAGCAAATGCATGATATTTATCTTCGGACATGGTCTGCTCTGTTAATTCTTACTCAGACATATTCACATACACGGTACTACGAGTATATGGTGACAGCAGCAGAGAGGCCATGAAATTGCAACATGATGTAACCCAGGACCAGTCACCATGGTGATAGACGTCAACAAATCATGTCATTGGTCAGGTCAGAGGTCACTGTTTGGAGAAGAAGAAACTGAGCAAAAACAATATGTTTTCCGAAAGTCCCCCATCATTACCACTTAGAGTAATCAACTGAAAATGGCACAGATGTCATTTCTAAGACAGTACAAGCCAATGTGATATAAAATACTCCAGAACATCTGAAATGGCCATATTTGGAAATGTGGTTTTAAACGTGGTTTTCTTAGTATATCTAACAGTTCCAAGAGGGGTTCTCCCTTCCCGGATTCACACCAACATCCGATGCCAAAGAATTCGACCAGATGTATGCAAAAATACGACCTGTCCAGACATCCGTATGCGTAGTATTAATGATCTACCGAACATCAAGGGCGGTGAATGTGTCGCCTGCAACATGTCGGATTTCCAGAATTTCGAGTCTCTTGGGTGTAACATTCCAGACGCTGCCGTATCTCTTAAACTGACTGAAGTAACATTCACTAATTTTTCTCATTCTTTGGACGCCGTTGATAAGCTAGGAAACATTCGCTTTTTAGACATACGTGGGGCGAATCTGAAGAGACTGGCAACATCAGGTCTGGTGAGGTTTACAACCTTACAGTGGTTGCGAATTCGCCAGACATCACTGAGAGATTTAGTTCGCGGTGGATTCAATGGTCTTGAAAATGTGGTACTGTTAAATGCGTCATTCAATCAGATTTCATCCATTCACCGTGGGGCTTTCCAGGGACTGGTTCGTAACCAAATTCTAGACCTTTCACACAACGAACTGGTTAAGTTAGAGGAGCATTATTTCGAACATTTAGAATTGATAATGCTGGATCTGTCTTACAACAAAATAGAAATTATCAAAAAGGGTACTTTTCAAAATAGGTTTTTCGGCAAACTTTCCCTGAGAGGTAACAAATTGAAGAGGGTGGAAAGTTATTGGTTCTCCGGCATAAGAAGCAAGTCCACGCAAATACTTCTAGATGAAAATTTGATTACCTTTATAGCACCAGACGCCTTTCGCGGCCTTGAGGGCTTATCCGTTTTGAGCATGAAAGGCAACCCATTGACGGTTTTGTGGGAGTCTTCGATACGGGGGATAGAGGGACCAATAATGCTGTTTTGGGAAGGAACAAAACTTCGTTGTACCTGTGCAAATCGTTGGTTCGCAACCCGTGGCAGGACTTACTTTAATTATCTAATCCCTGATAGTTTACCCTGCCGCTACCCACTGGAGATGGAGGGCGAAGACATCTTCTCTATTCCCACAAATGACTTGCCATGCCCCTCGCCAGTGGTGAAGATTACGCAGGACATTGATGATCATGATTTACAGTTTCGGTGCCAGGCGACTTGGGAGGAAGAGAGCAGTGTCTTCTGGGTCCTACCAGATAACACTACTATTCTTTTGCCGGGTTTAGGCGAGGATGAGAGAAACGCCAACCTGACTTCTCAGCACTTCAACATTTCATTCCAACACGACATAAGTGCTTGTGGATGGACATGGGAGACGCCGTCCCGTGTAACTACAAATTGCTCACACAATCAGACAGCTCCAAACTATGGTGCCAGGACGGTGTCTACATTAGTTGTAGATGGAGAACTAGTCGGAGAGTGGCAAGGGAGAGCTATCCGATGCGGTGTTAAGTCTTTCACAAGCACTATCGAAACTGGAATGCTTGTCCCAGACAATTACAGTGGACCGCATGTGGTACACAGACTGGCCACCTCTGAGAGAAGTAGCACCAGCACGCCCACTCAGTCAACAGTCGTCAACACTAAAGCTCACACACATCCCTTAGTAGTATTTCTTCCTACGAGAGTTCAGACATATCTGAATCTGAACTGGTACGTTTATGTTCCCTTGTGTACAGTACCCTTCCTTGTCCTTTTCGCAGTCTGCATTGCTCTACGGAATAAACAGAATGTCTATAGGGAGGAACACGCGATGGCAGAACTGCAAAGTAACAACCAACCGGGTAATGCCTACGAAAATCAGGCTGACGGAGCTACCGCCGATAGCACTGCTATTGACCCATATTACTCAACGATAAAGGATGAAGACCTTGACGAAACTGTTAGCCCGTACGGGATAGCCAAGGCAGGTGCCCAGTACGGCCGTGGGAAGAAAAGGTCGCGTAGTGTTGGAGAGAACACTGTCGCCGGTCCGACATCCAGGTCAGAACAGTGCAAATGTTACAATCAGAGAGATGGAGGAGATACTAGTACTACCCCCGACAACGGGGATAATGAAGAGAGAGACGCTTCATAGAACTCTTGGTTTGCTAGTGCCTACTAGAATGGGTCAAAGGTTAATTGGAAGTCGGTACCGCCCCCCGTATCCCAAAGAGAAGGTCATATGACGTTTGGGAGAACGTTATAACAGGTCTGAGACCCAGCACTGTATGATGATGAAATGGTTTGGTTTATTGAGGATAAAAACACTGTCAGCCTTACATAGGCTGAATTGTGGTTCTTTAACAACTCATTCATCTTAGGCTCATTGACAACATAATACAAAATTCTTATCACATAGATTAAAACAAGAAGGTACGATCATTCATTATAAAATTCCAGACATATCAATTGGTGAGATTCTATATACATGGAGGCCGCACAAATATTTACATGTCATCATTTAACAGTCGTACGCAGAGGGGAAAAGTGCTGTTCTGATACCTGGCAGTTCTGCATTTGTACTGGGTAAAAGAGTTACTATTTCTGAGAGTTCTGAGGTGAGTATCGCCCCGTCTAGGTGGCAACCATTCATGGTACTTATCAGAGTTAGCAAGTGAAGTTGCGAATCTTAGGCACAGTTCCTGTCGTCTAGCTTATTTGTTGCATTCAGATAATTAGAGAAGACACTTCCCCAGATGACGAACAAAATTATGTAGACACAATGATGCAGGAGCTTTGCGAACAAAACTAGCACATTTTGAACTTTGCATTTCTAAGGATGATATCTTTTGAAAGATAAATAGAGAACAGCGACAGAAGAAGAATGTGACTGTCAACATCAACTGTAGAAATGTTTGTTTGATTACGTATGTATCGTATTGCGTGTATTTGTACATGTTTGCTTTAGCATACTACCTTCGTCGAGCTCGCGAGGAAGGGAAAAGGTGCGAGGTACAACCCCCCCCCCCCCCCCCAAGGCTCAAAGGTCCACTTTTTGGCCCACTTTTTATGTAAAGGTCCACTTTTTGGTCCACATTTTATGTAAAGGTCCAAGATTTTTCTTGAAAAGATGGACTGGAATCGTAGAAAAACTGCTCCCTTTAAAAATTTATCTCTGATTTTTTCTTGGAAATCCTCTCAAAAATGCACGAAATGCCATTTTAGAAGGTTCATTTTTCAAAATTTTCAAAGTTGTGAGTACTAATACGTCAGTTGACATTATTAGCAGCCTACGTTCTTCAATGTTTGGATAGTTTAAACTAGCTTGTATACAAAGGCACACACCTATATACACACGTCACAGTATATTGTATATATTAAGCTGTTACATTTGTCTGTGTTCGTAAGGCTTCTGAATGTAACAATCTACTATCGTTGTTTGTTTCATATTGGTTAGCAATAAACTTATTCATGACTATTTGAACTTGAACTTTATTTGATAAAGACAACATGGCAGGAGAAACGCCTGAATTGTGTTGTAATTTTACAACAGTTAAAAATTCAGCAGATTAACAACAAAATGCAACATGTTATCATTGATTATCATATAGCCAGGTGGCGTTGACCAATCAGAAGCCCCATTCCATATTGATTATGACGCCATAATGTCACAGTTAGCATGATACAAGTATTGCCAGGTGTGTTTTACTCTCACAAGTGTGCTTTGTTGCACAATAAAGCACGGCCCGGAGCAAACCATTTGCAGGGGAGTTGAGTCTTTTTGCTGACATTTGTAGCACGTTTCCTTGTTGAATAGAAATGTTTACCGTCTTGTCATCATCCAATTTATTTAGCAGTACATAACAAAATAAAGACCATGTCAATACATGTGAATTTTGTGATTTCGCTGTCGCTCACTCGATGGCTTTATTCGGTGGTTATAGCAACTGGCAAGGCTTCATCACACCATATTCACCTCGGGGCGGGCCATTAACCCTTAATTAAAATATAGTACATAATTAAAATTTAGTACATAATTGAAATATAGTACATTAATGTGGCGACATGAATATACAATTTTCATATGCAAGTTCATATGCAAATGATATGCAGATCTAGAAGAAGAGTCTGAAACTCAATTTACTATCAACGTAGTCTCACATCCTACAAGATACAAGATACAAGATCTCTTTATTGGAAATCGCAGTGTTGCCACTGAATTAAAACCAATTTACAATTCAAAGATAAGGAATTCATTAAAAGGTGGAATTCATTAAAAGCAGGAATGAATTAAAGTTCACAAATATGGACAAATTATACACACACATTACAAAAGGGTTACTGTCCGTGCTGGTTTACAAGTCTTGTCATGTACGGCACACAAGAGTTCAAGTACCGCTTTCGTTCTGGCTTTCGGACAGTTCAGTTTGTGGTTGTTGCGTGTCACTCTTCCTGTGATCTGAGCCCTAGGTGGTGGGAGCCAGTCCCTGAACTCAGAGCCTAGCAAGGACCTAGCAAACTTCAGAGTCAGCTGTTCACGCCTAGAGGCAAGTGTTGTCAGTCCGAGGTGCTGTAGAGCATGTGAGTACCCGCAGTAGTCTTTCCCCATGATTGTACGGCACGCCCTTTTCTGTAACCGCTCCAGTTGATCAGACTGGCGTTTAGTTAGGCCTGAGTGCCAGACTGGAACTGCATATTCCAGTATTGGCCTAACATACCCGATGTATATCGCCACCAGGTCACCTTCAGGTAGGTTAAACTTCTTCAGTCGTTTAAGGAGGAAGAGTTTTCTGCCCGTTTTCGTTACCATGCTGTTCACCTGATCGTCCCAATGGAGGTCATTTTGCATGTGAAGACCAAGCACTTTCAGACTCGGGACAACAGCTAGCTCCGTCTCATTGATTAGCAAAGGGGGTGGCGGAGGTGGGTTTTTGGTGAAGGTCACATGCATGGTTAGGCATTTTCCTCCATTCAGGAGCATGTGGTTACGTTGTGTCCATAGGTTCAGATCGTCGAGGGCATGTTGTAGCATGGAAGGTTGGCTTAAAGTTCTTGTCTCTAGTAAGTTCATGTCGTCAACGTACTTCCAGACAGGGCACGGAGAGTCGTTGGCAGCGTCATCAATGAGTGTTAAAAACAGGATGGGACCTAAGAGGGTCTTAACATCCTGGATATGTTAAGGCCAAACCGCCTTAATTTTATGGATGACATCCGCGCGCGCATTGATTTTCGCCTGTTCTAAAAAAAAAAAGATCACGTCCTCCGAGGCTCTGACCTGGCTCTAGGCCTGGGTAGTCCATGGTAGTTAGCGACAAAACGGAGCCGGTGGTAACTCTGGAAGATGGCACCCAGGCTACTGAAGCTCCACCACTCAAGAACTCAGTACATACCTACAGTGCCGATTCATAAATTCCACAAAAAGCCAACATTTGCCGGCTTGTAGTCTATACGCCGCTTTGTACAAATTCAGAATACCAGCGCTGTATTATAATTCCTGTGGTTTAGTAGCATTTTTATTTTTGGCCGGATTTTTTTTATTTGCCCGCTATTTCGGGGGTCTTCAGAGGATGTCATCCATAAAATTAAGTCGGTGTGGCCTAATTGGTTTTTTCTTAATTGTGTATCGGTGGAAAGGAGTAGGCTCTTGTTTTCAGTGTATATTAGAGCTCTTGTGCATTGGTGGCTCTTAAGGAGTCTTAAGATGATCTTGAAATAAATGTTTGCGATTTGTTTCTAAACACTTGTCAATTCATAACCTAATAATTAGAGACCTAATAAAAGTTTTCCATTCATTTTGGCAAAAACGAAATTTTTATCTTTGGCAGTCAAACCTGTAGTTAAGGCCACACCGACTTAATTTTATGGATGACATCCGCGCGCGCATTGATTTTCGCCTGTCGCCCTCAAAAAAAATCACGTCCCCCGAGGCTCTGGCCTTGCTCTAAGCCTGGGTAGTCCATGGTAGTTAGCGACAATACGGAGCCGGGCACCCAGGCTATCGAATTCGAAGCTCCACGGCTCAAGAACTCAGTACATACGTACACTGCCGAATAATTTTATAAATTCAACATGTGCCGGCTTGTCGTATACGTCGCTAAGTACTGCCGCATATTCACAATACCAGCAAGTATTCCTGTGGTTTAGTAGCATTTTTGGCGACGCCTCAGGGGCGGAGCCGTTAGTATAGTACTGCGATCGAGTTGAAAATATTCTAAAAATTCCGTCAATGCATTCCCTAGGGAATTACTTGTTTGAATGACTCTGTGTTTGTACACAGCAAGTAGGGATATCTAAAGTGATGGTTGATCTTTTGCAGAAGTCTTTTGTTTAAAGTTTAATGGCTTAGTTGTCAGTCGATAACTAGATACTTTATAAGTAGGAAAGGCCTATGTTACCATGCATGCAAAAGGCACCTTTTCCGGCCAACTGTGGCTTTTTGCACACAGAATATTAATGATTGTCTTTATTGATATTTCAAATATGTTCTCTTCTATCAAGAGAGAAAAAATAGAATAAAATAAAACAGAATAATTTTGTTGCTCATAAGAAAGAACAAGGAGCAGCATATTCAAGCTTAAAAGAATAATGTTTTAAGTAAGTTTTTAGCTTCAACCATATGATGCTGGGCTTTTATTTATAACTTAACTGTGTGCTAATGATGATGTTTTGTGTGTTTTCCACCATGCGTGTTTGTGTCAGTCTTGCTTTTTTTATTCATTATTTTTTCTTTGCTTTCACGATGCTGCTGCATTCAATGCTTGTTTTTCAATCTTCTTGCGTGCAAAACATGAATGCACACCCCGATCCTTCCTTGACTGGGCTTCGTGCTTGCCAGTGAATCCCTGCTGCAGTCTGCATCTCAGGGTGAGACATGGCGAAATTTACCTGTGGACACAAAAAGAGAAAAGCAAATGAGGTCCATATTTTAATAAGTTATGTGATTTAATGATGTTTACCTTCACCTAACTTTCAAATGCCCTAGGTATGAAATTCCAGGCAGTTACCATTGCTGAATTACAACATTTATTTTATTTATTTAATCAACTTCACAGAAATTAAAATTCTGAGAGGAGCCGGCAACAGGAACATAGAGTTCCTCTACTAGGCAGACTCCTCTAGAAACATAGACACAAAACAAACAAACAAACAAACAAGCAACAATCAAAAAGAGTAATCAAATCACTAAACAATTATGGCAACGACAGGTAGTGGTCCAGGTGCATAAGTTGTCGGTTGAAAATGTGTCATTTAGGCGAGATCTGTAGAACGAAATTAACAGTTTTTTAACATTGCTGAATTTCTCATTAATTATGCAAATTAAATCTTAATTTACATAATATCTGCCTGTGTTTTTCTCGTTCGCAATTACATATGCCACATGCTTTAGTAGTCCTATCATGTAATTTAACTGAATCATGGCACGGGGGCCTGGTACCCAGGCTACATTGTTTTCCCAGAAATCATTAATCATAGAATTCGAAAGCATGGTACTTTTCAAAACTTACACAGCTTATCGTGAAAGAAGTACTATAGAGATGTGAACATTGCCTAACTATCGTGATTATTCACAATATTGCGTATAATAAGGATGGTTGGGCACTCACCTGGTATTTTGTTCCACTTCTTCTGTCTTGTATTCTTGAGTAACTTTTGTGTTTGTCGTCATGTAGAGCTGAAAGAAACAGTGTAGAACAGGTTAACGAAGTTTGTTATATTCTAGGGTTGCGTTATTCTGCATAGTTCGACAGCGTTCAGCGTGACCGCGGAAGAAGACATGCGTACAGAGCAGCAAAGTTTAAGTGCATCAATCATTAAGGGTTAGGGTTAGGATGTATCCACACCGGATTGTCAATAAACAAAAAATACATCCACGTCGGGTGTGTCAATAAGAACATAATTTTTTATATCCACACCAAGTGAATCGATAAGGAGAAAAATCCCTATCCACACCGGGTGTGTCAATAAGGAAAGAGAAATATTTTATATCCACAAGGGGTGTGTCAATAGCCACGTACTTTCTTAATATCGTACGATGATGTAACCAACAGACCCGTATGGTTTGCCGCTTACTGGCCATCAAATCCGCATTATGCATTTCTAATTATAGCGAACTCACCTTTCCTATAACCGCTGATATTATAAGCCGACAAAAAGCAAAAGTAGGGAAAGTTCCAAAAGATTTAATGAGCAAGTACCCTATTCTAGTATATAATTATTGTACAGACAAAGGGCGAATTTTCTTCTATACTCTCACCCCGTCCAATCAACCCCGTCGAGACAGCAGATTCGAATCGCTTCCTTGTTTACTCAAACCACAACATCAGTCAAAGCAAAGTTTTTAAAATGATTGTTTTAAAGTTGATAGTTGTGGCTGTTGGGAAATGAAATGATCCACGCGATGTACCATGGTGATAGCAGGGCATATATGAATGTGACGGTACAAGGCGCGGATTTTTCTGAAAACGATTAACTGTCAGTCTCAAAACGTATGAAGCAGAGTCAAGGAACTGATTGTAAATACAACGGAACGATTATTCGCCCTAGCACCGTATATACGTAGCCTCCCCGGTATATCTACGGTCATGGACGCCCGCCTGCGCTTCTTCTTGTATAATCTTATTGAGAAACCAGTTCTACATCCTCAACAAATGTAAAGGCGAATGTTTTCATCTTTACTCTGTGACCCAATTTCCCCCAAACCACTAGAACTTTTCACGTTGACATTGTCGGGAACTGTGGGGAAAATCACTGTTGTCAGAAGCTGGGGGCAACACTTACTTTAAGCCAGAGAATCGCAACAGGCTAAGTTTAGTGGGTACGTCATTTAGAATAGTATAAAGGGTTATCATAGTGTAGAAACGAAATTAATGAGTTATTTACGCAAGCTTTACAACAACGATTGACAGCGAAGGAAAACATTTGGACGAAACGGTATCAGAACCGTCAGGACGCCGGTGTGAACAACAATTCTTTAAATTTCAAAATAAGAGACGGTACCCGAGCAGAACGTGGGGCCGCTCAGAGACAATGTCACCTAGCCTGAACGACTGCATAGAAAAACGGACTGATCGAAATGGAACAACTTACATGTTACATGCACACCAAAAAAATCATAACATTACCCAAAAAAAACTTTAAACCAAAATAATACACCGTTTGATGGTACACGTAAGAAGGCAACATGAACCAAGACCGTGGACACAAATACACACTACATATGGCATGGTTCCAATATTAAAAGAACAGTCTCAACCTACTCAAGTTTGGGCTTACCTCCGTGCCTGCACGACTAAAATCCGGGGGCCTTCCGGGTGTGCGCGCTGCTCCGGCGAGGGTTGACCGGGTCGCGGGACACCCGCTTTCCACGTCCGCGCGCTGTTGGCCGGGGCTGCCTGCATTCTACGACCGTGCGCTGCTCCAGATTGGCCGGGCTACCCGCGCTCCACGTCCCGCGGCCTGGTCGTGGGGTCACGCCGCCGATGGACGTGGGGTTTTTTTTCCGTGCGTAATGAGTCGGCAAGTAGGTCGCGGTGATATTTATACGAGGACACATCCTTATTAACATGTTTTGCCAGCTCTGTCCATGTTTGGAATATCTGGGAGGGATTAAATATTGCTAATTGTAAGACAATTACGCCTGATTGGCCAAGACAATGAATACGATTATCTAACTACATTTCTGCTGACCACAACAACTTGTGCGAGGCAACGTCCGGCCATCTGGCCAGGGTCACTGTATGGGATGGTGCGAAAGGGGTCAAGCTTGTTGTTGTAGTCCTTGTAGCGGCGGTGCAAACAAACAGAAACCTTCCCCGAAACCAGTGAAACGTAAAGCCCCTTATATTACCAACATGAGCACATGTCCACAGCGCAAGCCTTTTCAAATTCCAAAACGCTGCCGAAAAGAAATGACGGGTTCCATTTATTTAGTATAACGATAATACCCATGGAAGATTATAAAATAATGTGTAGTCTTTATTCTTCTTCTGTTGTGTTTCCTTTTACTGTTTGTCCTAAAACCGCTACAAAGAAAAATATGTGCCAACAGAAACGGACAAAAGTGCATCCAACGTTACATTGTGACGCGGCGATTTGAGGCATATAAAAACTAGCCTCCACCAGACCTTTCTACGGGAATACGGATCGTAGAATTCGGGGGAAAAAGATATTAAAATTGGCCAAGGGAGTCCGGCCGCGAGGAGGTACTAGTAGTTAAATGACTCCCTTAAATCTTTCCCTCCGAAGGCCAGTCAAACCTACAAGGTCCTACAAGGCGGTCAAACTCCCCTGGCAAATATTCTACTATAAATAGCCAGCGTTGTGAGTCTGGTAGAGGCTATGTAAAGACATAGTCACTGAAAAAGTCAATTGTGAACGACAGGCCAGATCAAGTGTATAGCAAATATTAGTATCTGGACATACATTTCTGCATTCGGAATCGGAAACAACGAATGTCACCAAGGAGCGCTCTTATCTACGCACCGCAACACGTTCAATTCGACAGAACAACAACAGATGACACTTGTGGAACCGCCTGATCTTCGCGGATCAACTTTACCTCTATAAGGTCGTTCTGTACGTTTCTGTCGAGTGTATCTGTGGTCACTCTATTTATTTATTTATCAACCTTGGATGCATGTTGGTGTCCCCGCAAACGTGTGTGGCGGACAACACATCTATAAACCAGACCTCGTGACCGTGGCCTGTTTGCGAACCAGCACACGGACAGCATCCAGGATATAATACAAGCACCTACAAGCACGCCTATATCTGCAGCATTGGGGGTTCATAACGGCTTTCATAAACATTTTTCTGACAATCAAGAACCTGCGAAAAGGTTTGGGTTTGATAGCCTATTCCTACCCTTACAGAATATACACACAGCGACAGAGCAATATGCTATGTTATGCACATAA
Organism: Branchiostoma belcheri; assembly: GCF_001625305.1. Classification (NCBI taxonomy): domain Eukaryota; kingdom Metazoa; phylum Chordata; class Leptocardii; order Amphioxiformes; family Branchiostomatidae; genus Branchiostoma; species Branchiostoma belcheri. The sequence continues at coordinate 679,561 of NW_017804276.1, read as the reverse complement.
TGATAATGTATATGATATACATATGGTTTTTGCGTATCGATCCAGAGTCCAGAGCGTCCAGAGTCCAGAGCTTTCTATTATATAAGGTCAACGGCCGCTTGAATTGACCGGGCATGTAAAATTTGCAGCGGTGGAGAAAAGGATCGCTTCGGTAGACTAGATAATGATCACCGTACCGGTATCCAGTGATCTTTGTTCCTACTGACTTTATACAAGGAGCTTTCATCACAAGTAGTTCTTTTATGTCTTACAACTTTTGATAGATTTTATCTGGATTCATGTGCTGTACGTGCGCTCTTATAGAGTCCATTCCAAGTCACCGCGTGTTTTTTAAAATAATACCTTTAATATTTTCTCAATGTTTTTATTTTGAAAATATTATAAATATTCTGAAATTATTATAAAAATGTACGTACTTGAGTAGCATGTTTTCGAAAATGTCATAATTTGCAAAAATTTAGAAAGTGGCAATCAACTGAGATCTTAATTTTAATTCCTTTTTTTTACCAGCCAAACTTCGTATTTACTTGATGTGCAGTTTCACCCGCGGCATCTGGGTTTACGCCCTCCGGTGGCGTCCTTTGTAGTCCATGTAGTCAAAAGGCAGACGCCTGCATACAAATGAGCCCGATCATGACGTCACACGCGCCGATGCAGACCGAAGATCGCGATCGCCCGAGCTACCGGCAATATGCCAGCGGTTTCCGCGGACTATTTGGAAGCACACATGACTTGCACGGACGGCGTTTTTGACGAGAGGGAAGACGGAGTGTATTTTGACATGTTTCGGCGCCGTGTAATAGATCTACGTAATACTGTGCGAGAAAGATCCATGAATTTACAGGCGTTTTTGTGAATGGGTACCTATTTTTTATCTCAAGAAATATGGATGGACTGTACAACCATGGTACAACAGAAAGGATTTGATGTTTCACTAGAGTTTGAGATTTATTAAAAGCAGCGTACGGTTTGGCACTTGTTTTCTGTATCAATGGGGTTCATCAGGGTTCATCAACGATTCCTATTTTTGGCTCACATAACACTTCGTGTTGATGTGCAAATTACTTCGTCACGGGTCATTTACAAAAATTAAAAAAAATGGTCGAACCGAGTTGCCTTTCTTTAGAAATCATTGGAAATATCGTTCGCGGACTCAAAAATATTTCGAATGTTTTGTAATTTACGGAAATTTCTTAAGAAGTTAAGAACAAGTTTGAAATGTTTGTAAAACATAAGATATCCCTTTAAAAATATTTATAAAGATTGGAATTAAATCTAAACAATAGCAACAAACACCGAGCTAAGAATGGGGACCCGATATTGGTCGATTGCCGACATGTAGATAACCAGGCACATATATGTACATGTAGCTTATGAAGTGAAGTATTCCAATTCGTACATATAATAAAAATAAATTAAATTGATAATACCCTAATTTACATAATATACAATTCGTCGCCTAGGTGTATTTTTTACACCTTTCTTGTTATTTTTGGCCGGAATTTTTTTTTCATTCGCCCGCACGCACTAGTTTGGGGATCTTCAGAGGATGTCATCCATAAAATAAAATCGGTGTGGCCTAAGCAGCATTTTTTGGCTGGATTTTTTTTTCGACCGCGCACCAGTTTGGGGTTCTTCAGAGGATGTCATTCGTAAAATTAAGTCAGTTTGGCCTTGTGTATAAATTGGCCTATATAAATGAGCAGGACATATAGTCTTTCGAATTAACTCTCTTTACTGTCTTATTAGTATCTTTTAATAATAAATGGCATGCAGTGTGTCACTTCATGTCCAAATATACTAACTTAGGAAACAGCAAGTAATTTTTATGGATGACATCAGCGCGCGCATTGATTTTTGCCTGATTATGGAAAAAGAAAAACAAGAAATTTTGTTGCCTTCTGACGGTGGTCAACATGCCGAAAATGGGTAAAGACGTCTGTTGCCATGCCGGAAGGTGGATGGCAGATATCTATGAAGAGAAGAGACAAGAAAATGCTCTGATTTAATGTTTTGTTTCTTACTTTGATACAGTGATATGTGATGCTGGCTGTGTATATGTGATGTTCCCACTGAATCAAAACTATTTGTACAATGATTGAGTCAAAATTTTAAAATGTAGGAACCTTGTTTTTTATCGGCCCGCCTTTTTTTTCTTCGCCCGCTCGCATTAGATTTGGAGTCTGCGGAGGATGTCATCCATAAAATTTACTTGCTGTGGCCTTACACAGAAAACAGGAGTATTTTATTAAGGTTTCGTATAGAGGTTACTGTTGCCTTCCAAAACGTTTACATCTACTCTACATGTTACTTGAACGTCCCTGGCGTTTACTGTGCTGCAATAATTGAGAATTGCGCAAGATGCCCTCCGTCAGCTGCAAATGAATTAGGCTACTTAGTACGTAGATCGACATGTTGGGTTTGTCCTATCACTTATACTAGTAGTTCTATGGTTTAAACATTTCTTTGATTAATATGAGTAATTAAATGAATTAATTGATTAATCCGTATTAATGATCAGGCATACATTTTGTATCAGTCTGAATTTTGTTGATATTTACAAAGTACAGATCTGTAAATTTTCACGTATCGTAGTTATTAACAGTAAGTCACTTTATCATAAAAATCATATTTCAGTTCAGGAGACATAATTTTTTTAACATGTAATCACCAGACGTTGTGACGGCACACTCAAGTTTTTTCAACATATAATATATTAATATTAATGCCGCCACCAACACAGGGGATAAATACATGACAGGACGATACTTCGTCCCCAGAAAGAAATAAAAACTAGTATATATAAAGTTACGTACTCGCGTATACTGGTATACATATATAAAAGGACATGTATCAATACTGTATTTACATTTTCATGTCAGGATCGAGCGCTGTTAAGTCCAATGATCAATCACATATTCAACAGTTGTACTAGATACGGAGCTTTTTTGTATCTGTTCGTTCGCCAATATACCTATTTGCACACACAAAAACATATGAAGGAATTTTTTTTGCCAAACTTTTTTTATTCGCACCCTAGCGTCAGTTTTGGGCTTCCCAGAGGATGCCATCCATATAATCAAATCAACATGGCCGTATACTTTATAGGGGTCCAGTCAGAGGCCGTGTTTAAGTGAAATCACCCAAGGCGGTTTACATGTGGTTTACCCCGAAGCCGGTTTCAAGTGGCTCCATGTGAACGCTCCTAAATCACATTGAAAGCACCTCTATCCCAAACCACTTCTAGAGGTGGTTTCGAATAGGTTATTCCGCATCGCGATTTGCGTCTGAACGCAATGTGATTTCAATGTAACTTCGCCTGGTCATGGATTACGGGGTGATATTTCTTTATTTATATGCAATACCAATTTTTACGTGGCAGCAACTTAAGGAGCAGTAATGGTCAAATAATGTGTCCGTTCTAGGACTAGCTTCACCGCTTCTGGCGGGACTACGTCGGCATTCGGCCGAGATACGCTGGGAGGGGGGCATCAGCAAGCAGATCGTTGACTTCTGACGTTAATTGCGTGTTTTCATCAAACAACAATAAATGTAGCTCAAGCCAATTGTGATCGGACACGGTTTCACCAGATGTGAGGAATGTGAGTTACCCGAATCGCGGTTTGGGTGATTTAACTTAAACACAGCTTGAGTTGCGAACACACAAGCGCAAGTGAAAACAAAACCTTCCCAAGAAGTAGAAATTTTACATTTTGCTCGCGGATGTCCGGTCCTTGTTTTATTCATTCACAGTTTTAATAGTCTTTGTTGCCTGAGGCATTTCCTTCACCCCGGCTAGACGAAAAATATGACCTTTTCTCAGAACGTCAGTTGATAACGTCACAGGGCATCAGCACACGAGCAACCACTGTTTTTCTTTACAGGCAAAGTTTTGAGGACATATGCAAATTATTGGTGGGCAAATCAGCCAATCGCCACCGAGCTTTTTGCCTACCACCACTCGCTGGCCGTGACGCCATGACAATATATACATACTTATATTGTGTAGATCAGGTTGCGAGCTGAAATTAACATTTACTTTTCGGCAGCAGTACGCCCGGTGTTCTCTCGATCATCGTGCACTTTTTAGGGCTATGGGGTACGGTCAATGTAACAAAGGAGCTTGAGATAGACTTGACGGCGAAAAAACGCTCGATTCGGGCTCATGTGGCCTTTCGACGATCAACAAACAAATTCGGCCAGAACTCGTCGACTGTAGCCTCCACCAGGCCTTTCTACGGGAATACGAATCGTAGAATTCGGCCAAAAAGAGAGTAAAATTGGCCAAGGGAGTCCGGCCGCGGGGAGGTAGTTTCTTTTTCGCGGTCTGTCAAACCTACAAGGCGGCCAAACTCCCCTTGCAAATATTCTACATATAGCCAGCGTAGTTAGTCTGGTAGAGACTGTGTGACCCTGGCTATATAGTGGGCTACAATTTCACCACTCTAAAGTGACACGATGAAGATCTCTAGCCTTGTATTGCTGGGACTGTTTGCTACTGCCCGGTTTGTACGTGTGGGCTGCTCCTCGTGTCGCGGCCCGGAATGCTGCAGTGCGAGAGGCGGCGACCCGCCCACGGACATCACCTGCACCAGGAGCGGGAACCTTCTCCACATTCCCGCACCGCTGCCTGAATGTAAGTCGAATACTATACTAGAAACGCAACATCTGAAAGGTGGAACTATAGAATATGTACGAGTATAAGAATGTTTATCTTCCCATTCGTGGGGTCAATAAGTGGGGTCGTGTGGCCTAGCGGAATCGTCTTCGGCCCGGAACCAAGAGGTCCCGGATTCGAACCCCACCCGGTCACCGATCTTGGGCCCTTGGGAAAGGCACGTTACACGACTTTCCTCACTTGACACTTCACTCAGGTGCAAATGATTACCTAGCTTCGGCTAGGGACGTCCCTCGGATAGAACGTTACATGGAAGTCCCGTGTTTGGGGTACACCGAGGAGACAGACGATGAATGTGCCGGGAACAGTCTCTTTCACTTGCCGGGCAAGCTGCCACGAACGTCTCCAATTTTCCTGGCTTCTTCCGAACGGGAAAGAGCTCCCATCCACCTTCGAATACTCCAGACAACACATTGGGGCAAGAACGCTGCGCTGCATGCGGCAAGGCTCTGATGTGAGGACGCGTGATAGAACAACAACCTGCTACTCCGTACTGAACATGACAGGGCCTGACCATGTCGGTGTCGTGTCGGGTACACTCACGTGCAGAGTGACGGGGAACCACACACAAAGTGCCGCCGCAGCCGCTGTGCTATATCTACGCCGCACACAAGATCCCGGCCCGGTTCAGCAGGAGACAACGCCCCGGCAAGACATCACAACAGCACCTTACAACATGGCCATGTTCTCAGAGACGACAACTTTAACCTGGCAGCTCAAAAGTAGCGTTTCCTTCTCGTATGGGATAGCAGCAGCATCTGGCCTCTGTGGTGTGATTTTGGTTCTCGTCACGTTCGTCCGAAAAATCAGTATGCGAAAAGGAAGAGAGGAAGAGCCCGTACGTTTTAGGGAAAAAAGTCAGAACAAAAATGTCAACCAGGTTTCATGTCCTTGTGAGAATGGTGGCGGAATCCGGAATGAAGAAGAGGTCGAAAGAGAAGCTCAGTACGAAAATGACGACCAGTTCCCAGATCAAGACAACAAGACCGTGAACAAGCGACGTCTACGGAAGATGTGCCGAAACGCATCACGTCTTGGGCACGAGCATCTTTCTACAAACACCGACTACACTAGCCTCTACACGGACATCGACCACGTCAACCTCTCTGCAAACACTGACTACACTAGCCTCCACACAGACATCGACCACACCAACCTCCCTGCAAACACCGACTACACTAGCCTCCACACAGGCATCGACCACGCCAACCTCCCTGCAAACACCGACTACACAAGCCTCCACACAGGCATCGACCACGCCAACCTCCCTGCAAACACCGACTTCACTAGCCTCCACACAGACATCGACCACGCCAACCTGCCTGCAAACACCGACTACACTAGCCTCCACACAGACATCGACCACGTCAACCTCACTGCAAACACCGACTACACAAGCCTCCACACAGACATCGACCACGTCAACCTCTCTGCAAACACTGACTACACTAGCCTCCACACAGACATCGACCACGTCAACCTCCCTGCAAACACCGACTACACTAGCCTCCACACAGGCATCGACCACGCCAACCTCCCTACAAACACCGACTACACTAGCCTCCACACAGGCATCGACCACGCCAACCTCCCTGCCAACACCGACTACACTAGCCTCCACACAGACATCAACCACGTCAACCTCCCTGCAAACACCGACTTCGAGTGAGAGAGATGGATAAAAGTATAATTTTAAATCTGATTATACATTTTGTACCTTAGGTCACCTAGACTTGTGGAAAGTGGAAATGCATACATAGTTTCCTTTCAATATTTGATGGAAGATGTGTGATTTTTTTTGTCTTTCATTTATTTTGGTGGATAGATCTATATATGGTTTTAGGACGTGAATGCCCCCCCCCCCCAGAAAGCCATTGACGTGTTTGTATCCTCTGTTGCCATAGCAACGAGTCAGACCAATTATCTGCTTCCCTGGAGGTTCCGGGAATGAGTCTAAGGCTGGTCAGACACCTTCTTCAGTTGATTGGATTATATTTTGAGCCCAGACGGATTTTGCTTCCAGACGTTGGTGCGTAGTCGGTATCAAAGGCGCCCAAAGTGATTCCAGGGCGGTAAGACTGGATTTTCAAGGTCAATTTCCTCAGTCTTGGATGTTTTGTTTTGTTCAAATTTCAGCCTTCCTGGAACGGAAAAAGCCTGCTTTAGACCTTGGTGGTTGGTTCTGTAAGGCAACACTGATTAAATTTTAATGATCCACGCGCACATTGAGTTTCGCCTGTTCTATAAAAAAAGACCGAGGAGGCTCTGGCCTGGGTGCCGAAGCTCTACGCAAACTCAGCAGAACTAAGTACAGTGTCGACTCTTAAATGCTACAAAAGGCCAGCAAATTCACAATACCTTTGTCCCTTTATGACATGGTTTTCTGTCTCACAACAAAGCAGACTTAAGATCTCTCGGCATATTTTTTTCATATATAAGATGATGTTTTGAATCAAATGAGTTTAAATCTAATCTCCGTGACCTAAAAACCTACAAAGATCTATTTGCACCATTGTTGGTAATAGGCTGAATAGACAACCTCTGGCCTTATGCAAATGTCAGTCCGTTAACTCATTGCCTGTGCTGACTCAAATATTGAATGAAAGACATTTATTGTACATTTTTGCTCATTGCGAACTAAGTACAGGTCATGGTAAATAGCGATGGTAGACTAAAATATATCTATACTAAAAACGACATATGTACAGGTTCTGCTTCTTCTCTCTTCTTAAGACAGTTGTATGTAAATGTAAGAACAAATGGAGCTTATACTAGTACACGAGGGTTATCGAGTTTCATGAGGAATGGGAATTTTTCTTTTCTAAATTTCTGAAACTAGGGAAGTAATCTTGTATACAATTGAAGAAAATCTTTCTCTCATTATCATATAGAGTACAGTCCACAATAAAATGACTCTCGTCTTCAATCTCATTTAGGTTACAATAATGACAAATTCTTTGTTGCAGAGGAATGTGGTTGTTTCTACCCTTTTTACAAGAAGTTTGTGTGAGCTAATCCGGAGTCTTGTAGTGGCTATTCTGTGTCGCATGTTTGTTGTCTGATATCATCCATAAAAATTACTAACCGTCTACCTCGTGGTGTAAATTAAAGTTGGTGTTCTGTATAACCCGCCAAAGTCGCCTCAGTCCTCTAAAACAGATAACGAGGTTACTGAATACCTAGGTCGCTGCCTTGGGTGATTTTGGATCTTTTTGGATATATTTGCTTGTACGAGGTGAGTGAATTCCGAGGCATTTGCCCGCAAATGTTGCCGTTCTCGTTAATTAAGGCCACAGCAAGGTAATTTTTATGGATGACATGATCCCGCGCAATAATTTTTGCCTGATTTTGGAAAAAGAAAAACAAGAAATTTTGTTGCCTTCTGACAGTGGTCAACATACTGAAAATGGGCAAAGATGTCTGTTGCCATGCCGGAATGTGGATGGCAGATAAACATGAAAAGAGGAGAGAAGAAAAGGCTCTGATTTAATGTTTTGTTTCTTACTTTGATGCAGTGATATGTGATGCTGGCTGTGTATATGACATGTGATGTTCCCAGTGAATCAAAACCATTTGTACAATGATTGAGTCAAAATTTTAAACTTTAGGAACCTTGTTTTTTTCGACCCGTCTTGTTTTTTTTCGCCCGCTCGCGTTAGATTTTGAGTCTGCGGAGGATGTCATCCATAAAATGTACTTGCTGTGGCCTAATTACTTGCCGTCCTGTTGCAAAACATCATCACAGCATTTTCAGCCACGCGACAAAAACTGTGTCTAACTAGGGTCACAGAGATACGTAGGCACCGTCGTGGGGGGTCGGTCAATAGTTCGTGTGTGATAATAATAGATCAGGTTTGCTCTTTGTACCACTTAACCTAACAAATGGCTTCAACCGATTTTTACCTTTGGATACAATTAAAGTTCTACCAATCACGTAAATGTTGTTTTAATTGTTTTTAACGTTTGTACTGTTGTAAACGTCATGTTAAATTTATGACGTAATCGTCCGGGGAAATACTAGTATGATCTAATTAGGTGGCACGTTGGGTGTCGGCGACATCAAAAGGAAGTGCGTTACATCTTTACGGTGGCTCGTATGCAAATATTTACAGGCCATCAACCAATCACAACCGAGCACTGGCCGGCGGGAAGTTAGCCTCAAAAACCAGACTCCACGCGGCGGACAGCGTTTTGTTTGTTGGTGCCTGTTGTGCTTTTCTCTTGTGATATCTGAAGACGACAAATTTATATTTAGAGACTGAGACGTACATACAATCAGTTCTATATAAATTTCTTAGGAGTAACGGTCATGAATTCAAATATCAGAGTTATCAACCAAGAATTGAGGTGTTCAAAAACTCGCATTTCCCCAGAACTATCGTAGAGTGGAACTCGTTGCCACCAAGCACAGTAGGGGCAGCATCACTAGAAAGCTTTAAACAGATACAAGATACAAAAAAGAAAGCCGATAAAAATGGTGGACGTCCCAACTACTAAGTACCTAATACCAGCCCAGAACAAGAAATAGCTATGCCTTTAAGTACCAGAGTTATCAACCAAGGATTGAGGTGTTCAAAAATTCATTCTTTCCTAGAACTATCGCAGAGTGGAACTCGCTGTCAACAAGTACAGTAGGGGCATTGTCATTAGATAGCTTTAAACAATGTCTAGAGTGAGATGTTCAAAGGTTAGGTGTAACAAGTCGATTGGTGTAATGTAGCCAGCTGCCGCGCCGCGTGCCTGCGAAGCTGGTGTGTTACGCCGAAGGCAGGTTTTACCGGCTATACAGATACAGATACAGAACGGTCCCTCTCTCCTGCATCATAGCATCTTTGGCAAATCTGCTACAGTGATACACTCGAATAATCTCCAAGCAGTGGCTGCAATACAATATCAAATTGGCAAAACAGGAAGTATCAAATATTTACTTACTTAGGCCTATTGCCAATCCTTGGGCAGATCCCGCACAGTATCCAATACGACGCATGTAAAAAAAAGGATAAACAGAAAGATACCAAAAAAGAAACCCTATAAAAACGCCTAACACGCGTAAAAAATTATCCGAATCCTAAATCTCTGCTTGGAGAATGACATCCAAAGGCAGTGTGAATCAACATGTCAACAAGGCCCACCCTCAATGCCCAGACAAGGGCCACTAGACAGTCCCACTCCGCTGCCTACAGAGTGCCCCAAAGTAGGACTTCCTACAGGCAGAACTCTTTCTTCCCGCGGACAATTCCTGACTGGAATAACCTGGATGCAGACATTGCCCTTTCCTCTTCTCTGGAGGAGTTTAGGGGCAAGTTGTGAAACCTGAACTCCCCGCCATGCACCCACCACTACAGGCAGCAGAATCTTCAAACTGTTGAAGGCGGCTGCCTCAAGCGAAAGAAGAAGACAGCCCTACACGGAGTCTGAATCCCAGGCTGCGTACCTGTGGGCTACAGTATATATACAGCGGTCTGGGGGTAGTCTTCAGAAAGTGCGTAACATCCTGCGAGAGTGTGACAAGGAGTGCGTCATAGGCGACGTCCGTCTTAACATTCTCACATGACTCCTTAAGTTTTGTCATTTCCTTTTAAGGTGAACATCTAAGGTACCTGGTAGCCCTTTTCGCAGTTTCAGAGGATATAAAGAAATCACTGTTAGGCGTTTTGCGGGACCCGGAGTCAACCTAGGAGAGTAGCAAAGTTATCAACGTTAGGATTGTAGTAGTCTGACCTTGGCAATAGGTGAGTAGCAATACTTTTGTTTCTTTTTATATATATATATGTTCCAACATGTAATCACAAGACGTGGTGACGGCACACTCAACTTATATAATGCCACCACCAACACAGGGGACAATACAATACTCATTTTCACCTGAGCGAAGTGAGGAAAGCCGTGTAATGTGCCTTTCCCATGGTCACAAGATCGGTGGCATGTCGGGACTCGAACCCGAGACCTCTTTGTTTTGCATAACCGATAAACCACCTTTAGGCACTCTAAGTTTGTACAGTAAGTACAAGATGTGTAAGACCGGACAGTAAGACCTGTAAGGTTTGAACCACTCATATCTGGAAAGAGCCCTACTTTTTTCGAAGTGACAAGTGTGGTTAGATCTTGGTTAGATTCTAAAACATGGAGCTCAGGCTTTACGTCCCATCCGAGAGGACGTCCCTATATCTATACTGGATAGGTACTCTTTTTACCTACTTCAAGCTAGTTAATCTTTTTACCCGAGTCTAGTGAGGTAATATGATCTAATGGTGTAAATCGACATTACTAAGGACACAATAGTGGGGACTGTCTGGGCTTCGAACCGAGTACCTCCAGACTCTGAGTCAATATTCCTAACCACAAGATCACCTTGCCATAATATCAGTGCTTATCACTTTGAAGAAAGAACTAAAAGTACTAGAGATGAAGAGAGTTTTAAAAAAAGTTGATTGTTGCCTGGTTGGTTGTTGACTGCAGCGTTTGGACATGTTGTATTGTGCTAGTTGTAGAGTCCGTCACGTGGCACGCCTCTTGTTTTTTTAGCGGAAAACAGGGCAGAGCGATTTCGTTCTACCAGGCTCCATACGTTGCTATAGGAATATTAGTAGTTGAAATTGGCTAAATAGAATGTTTATCAAACCATTCAGTATTGTACATACAGGTAGTGCAGTGTTCTAGCCAGGCCTTGTTAGCATAGGGGCCACCTATGTTATAATTTTGACCCCTATGCTAAGTTTCAACAAGCATAGGGATGTTTTTGGAGGAAGAACTTTCATAAATCTTGCAAAAAATGAAAATATAACTTTAGAATAAAGCTATAGGTAAAGTTATAGCAAAACCTTTCACAAAATCTGTTCCACATTAGACAATGATAGTGTCTCAGGGGGTTATGAGTTTCAAAAATATTTCGGCTCAATGCGTGAGTTGCGCCAAGAAAGTTGCTCTTCTGTACCTGACCCCTATGCCAGGAAAAAATCCTGGCTAGAACACTGTAGTATCGAAAGATCTGTAGCTTTCTGGATTCAGACAGTATCACTACATGTAAGAATGCAAATCTAATGCGAGCGGGCGAAAAAAAACAAGGCGGGCCGATAAAAACAAGGTTCCTACGTTTACAAATTTTGATTCAATCATTGTGAAAATGGTTTTCATTCAGTGGGAACATCACATATACACAGCCAACATCACATATCACTGCATCAAAGTAAGAAACAAAACATTTTCTTGTGTCCTCCCTTCATAGTTATCTGCCATCCACCTTCCGGCATGGCAACAGACATCTTTGCCCATTTTCGGCATGTTGACCATTGTCAGAAGGCAACAAAATTTCTTGTTTTTTCTCCAAAATCAGGCGCTTGCTGATGTCATCCATAAAAAAGTACTTGCTGTGGCCTTAGAGTAACGTTGCGAGGAAACATTTTTACACCATAACACTGATGTCAAGTACCACTCACGGGTTGATCAACATAGTTTCAAGCGATGACTAATTGTTTACTTTTCCCACATTATGCAGAGTATATTACGCCTTTCGTTACTCGTAAATAACTCACATGGTCCATAAAGTCCACTTATTTAGCGGCACTTTTGTTTGATACTCGTCCAAAATAAATGGATCTTTATGAGGGTGCAATTTGCCTCGTGACATTTATTTGTATGCACTGAGTCACGTGTGTGTCGTGTTTTGGACGCATCCTAAATCTTTGAAGGAATGATAACAGGCGGACGGGCATTCCGACGTACTAAGGTAAAGGTAAAGGCCCGGTCATAGCCTTCCAAGGCCATAGGGGCATGGGCAATGCGTTGTTGATTCACTGTGTCAAGGGCACAGCAGAGCCCTTTATTACCTTCGCAAAGAAGGTTATGTTTTCAGTAGCGTTTGTCCGTCTGTTTGTCTGTCTGTTTGTCTGTGAACACCATAACTCAAGAAGCTTTCTATCCATTGTCATGAAACTTGGTAGGTGGGTAGGTCTTGATGAGACCTAGAAATGATTAGATTTTTGACCCCCTGGCGGCTTTTTTAGGTACTGCAGCAAAACTTCCGGTTTTGACATCTCATGATTTGGACATGCTAGGGTCACGAATTTTGGATGGCAGATAGCTCTTGGGCTAGGGAAGAAGTGACATGAGTTTGGGTTCCCTAGCTGCTTGTTCTGGAACTGCAGGAGCGTTTGTTGAAAAATCTTTTAAGAAGGATAACTCATGAACCAGTTGACAGATCGTCATGATTTTTAGTGTGTATGTAGCTGAAGTGATACTTTACAGACGACAAAATCAGTCAGATAGACCAGCACGTTGGCACAACGTACTGCACCTGCGCTAAATGCGTAATGTATTATACATGGCACTTCGGCAGAATGTCTCATATAAGGTCGTATTCGCGAAAATAAGGTTAACATCCCCTCTGTAATAAAGCAATAAAGTTGGTCCATATTTTTGCCACGCTTCTTAAATCAAGAAAGCGCGCGTTACCTTTTTTCATTTCTATATAAAATGTGTTACATAAGTTGTTGTTCCTGAACACGTGATGCACCGTTTTATAACGTTGTTAGTTGAAAGAATGCCCTGAATTCTTTAGCGCTATTAGAGAGATTCTGTGTTCAGAGTCCGGAGGTTATGACCGGTCTCCCGACCTGTCCTGTCACTGGCCGGGCAGGAGTTAGGCCACAGCAAGTAAATTTTATGGATGACATCATCCGCAGAGTCCAAATCTAATACGCGCGGGCGAAAAAAACAAGGCGAGCCGAAAAAAAGGTTCCTACATTTTAAGATTTTGAACAAATGGTTTTGATTCCTTTGGGAACATCGCATATACACAGCCAACATCACATATCACTGCATCAAAGTAAGAAACAAAACATTAAGTCAGAGCCTTTTCTTGTCTCCTCTCTTCATAGTTGTCTGCCATCCACGTTCCGACATCTTTGCCCATTTTCGGCATGTTGACCCCTTTCAGAAGGCAACAAAATTTCTTTTTTTTTCAAACTCAGGCGAAAATTAATGCATGCGCTAATGTCATCCATAAAAATTACTTGCTGTGGTCTAAAGGAGGACAGAGATGCGCTGCGTCTTCCCGCCAAAAACGTGACCAATCCACGGTGCTGTTACAACCTGTTGAGATGCACAAAGTCCAGCACGCACGCCCCGCGTGATGAGAGAAAAATCTGTTTCTGCCATCTTATTGAGAGCACTATCAGTCCCGCCAGGCTATAATTAGGTTCAGAGTGTTTGTCTTTTGATGGTCAGTCGCTTCGGCCGGTCCTAAGTCTAATATTTATCACATAATCTGAGGTGTTAAGGTCGGGGGGCATTGCGTCCTGTCGACCACCCTACAGCCTTTTCAGAAATTAGAAGAGGACTAGCCTCCGTAGCAGGCTTATAGAACTGGGGGTTTGGTGGTCTTCGGCTGTTTTCTGATTAGCCCAGGCCGGCTATGTTGTCTATTATGCAACCAGAAAATAGCACATAAAAGATCCCAAAGACACTGAAGACGCCCCAAACCCCCAGTTTTTGTCATGCTATGAAGGCTAGAAGAGGACTCATAATATTCTTTCTACACATGATTTGCGACTTATATTCCCATAATTGATACCCAGAACTTATATACTGAAAGTGCTTTATGTGGAATTCCTGACTTACAACATGTAGACCTAACAGTTAAAAGTTAAAGCGCCACGATTTTTAAAAACATGTACGAGTGCTGGGATCTACTACATCAAATTACTGCTTTATTTTAAATGATATAACTGAACAAACATTGTTCATTTACAGTTTACGACATGGCCTACCTACGGATGATGTACTTGAGCGTTTGTGTTTGCGTCGTGGCGTCCCAGCTCGCGCAAGCTGCTCCGATCCAGGGTCCTACGATCCAGGATCCCACCAGCAAGGATCCCGCGACCAAGGATCCCAAGACCCAGGATCCCGTGAAGATGGACCTGTTATTCATCGTGGACAGCAGTGCAGGTGTGGGGCAGAGGCAGTTCCACAGATTCAAACGGAGCATGAAGGTAACGAGAGATTCTTTATTGACACAACAAAAAGTACAGGGACTTTTATATGGTCTTCTACAGCTAAATATCTAACAAAGTTAAATACATGTATGGATAACTTCATCCTACGTACAGAATATATGGATGTGGCAAATTACGTACAGAATATATATCGGTGATAACAGTAAAGGTTTAACTATTCTCTAACATGTAGTCTCTAAGATTGAAACGAGAGAAACAACGTGTTCTTAATCTCCAAGCTGATCTTTTGGTGGCTAGCAAAGACAGAAACAAATTGGCCAGGCAGTACCCATTTGCCAGGTAGTAACCATTTGGCACCCCAAGTCAGGCTTAGCTTGTGAAAAAAGAAACAAGTACCAAAAAAAAAAACTATGAAACATTCTAAAAATAAGCCGAAGCCTCTGCTTGGAGAGTAACATATTCTAACTACCTGATGGCCCCAAAATGGTGCTTGTATAGTAGAGATAAAAGAATAGCCATTTCTTTCCTATAAATGCAGTCTATTCATGAAACGAAAAAGTAAGATTAACACGCAACAACTTTTGGTTAGACGTTTTGACGGAGGTGGGTGGCCCGGGGCTTTGGGATCTATTTTCGGGCTTATTCTGCGTTCCTCGGTAACGTCATAGCATGACGTCATTTTCAGACGACAGTGCGCAATTTCCTCAGTAACATCAGTAACATCATAGCATGGCGTCATTCTCAGACGACAGTACGCAATTTCCCCGCATCAGTAACATCATAGCATGACGTCATTCTCAGACGACAGTGCGCAATTTCCCGCCTCAGTAACATCATAGCATGACGTCATTTTCAGACGACAGTGCGCAATTTCCCCGCCGCCATCAACAAGGATAACGTCAGGGTGGCCATGATCATGTTCTCGGACGAGGCCGACACTCGCGTGGTCTTCCACCTGGACAACACGTTCGACAAGGAGGAGATCATACACGCCATCGGACATGCTAAATACACAGGTAAGGACTAAAACAACAACAACTAATACTACGTTTTTTTATTGTCCGAACAGCAACCGTGCAGTCGCAGCCTTTAATGGCTGAATTAATGCATGCAGGGTATCACATATATAGGGTTAATGATCCGCCCCGAGGTGAATATGGTGCGATAAAGCCTTGTCAGTTGCTATAACCACCTCATAAAGCCACCAAGTGAGCGCAGCGAACGAGGTGGCTTTATGAGGTGGTTATAGCAACTGACAAGGCTTTATCACACCATATTCACCGAGAAAGGGCGGGCCACCGCTCGCAGGTTATCAACACGGTTTCAAACGATATGGCTAATTGCTTGCTTTTCCCACGTTGTGCCCATCACAGGGAATCCAGGCAGAATGATGGGGAAGGCTCTGGGCCTGGCTAAGGACGAGGTTTTCCAGCAGGAGCGGGGTTCGCGGGAGGACGCGCACCAGCTGGTTTTCCTCATGACTACCGGGCCGAGTGACGACCCTGAGGAGGTCAAACACCGTGCTGCGGAACTGTTGAACAACGGTGAGAGAAAAATCATGTATAAGACCACAGAAAGTAGATTTTATTTGCATGACATCCTCTGCAGACTACAAATCTAATGCGAGCGGGCGAAAAAACAAGGCGGGCCGAAAAAAACAAGGTTCCTACATTTTAAAATTTTGACTCAATCATTGTACAAATGGTTTTGATTCAGTGGGAACATCACATGTACACAACCAGCACCACATATCACTGCATCAAAGTAAGAAACAAAACATTAAATCAGAGCCTTTTCTTGTCTCTTCTCTTCAATCTCTTCAAAGTTATCTGCCATCCACCTTCCGGCATGGCAACAGACGTCTTTGCCCATTTTCGACATGTTGACCACTGTCAGATCAGGCAACATAATCAGGCAAAAATTAATGCGCTCGCAACTCTGCCACACATAACAATGACTTCTGTCCTATTATCAGAATGACGTTTTTTTTCCAACAGGAGTGGAACTCTTTGCCACTGGAATCGCCATCGACTCACCCGTGGACAAGGAGGAGTTGTCGAAAATTGTGTCGGCTCCCCCCGAAACTCACCTGTACATCCTGCAAGCCGGTCCCTGAACGAACACATCAGCTACATGTAGTGCCAGCACGTTATTCTGATTGGAAATGGGCTGGGCATCATGAAAAGACAGCCGTACAGTGTGTAGCTCTGTAACTGACGCACCACTGCCATTTTATGTTCCCACAATGTATCATTTCATGCCAAGCGGTTCAGTCATCCATCGAACGTTCTACAATACAGTGGTTGTTAGAGCATACCATACCGTTTAAAGTTAAAACTTTTGGTCCAACACAAAAAAACTCTCTCACCTAGAGCTTTCGACCAGTCACGCTTGTCTTCCTCAGTAGATTGACCCAGTGAAGTTAGTCACGTGGCTTCTTTGAAGTGTGATGTCAACACTGGGTCAAAGGTATCTGGTAGACGATGTCGACCCCCGTCGCGGTTCAGTGTAGGGTGATGGGCCCTGATGTATATGGCTTCCTTCACCCCTCTCAAGAAATAGTCTTGTTCAGTGTCCGACATCCTTACAGTGTCAAGTGAAACAAAGTGTCCGGATGACTCTATGTGGATGTGTTGTGAGAGATTTTTTGTGTTGGACCAAAAGTTTTAACTTTACACATGTAACTACCAACACAGACGAACTTTCATGATAGTACACCATGTCGTGTAGCCATCTGAATTGTCATATACATGTAGATGAAGAAACCTCTGCCATTATACCTTGTGCAGGGAATCATTGTCATATAGTTCTTCCTGCATGCTACTATGTGTACTACTGTTCTTACCAGTATCATATTCAAGTATTCATATGGCAACTAAACTATAATAAAGTCGCTATACACATGCACATTACACTTAGGCCTTGTTCATATGAAGTCACCCGAACCGCGATTGGGGTAACTCGCATTCCTCACATCTGGTCCACGTGCCATACATTCCTTTCAAACCGTGCCCGATCATGATTCTCCTCGTCTACATTAGTTGCTGTTTGATGAAAACATGCAAGGTAGCGTGTTATTAATGTCAGAGGTCAACGACCTGCTTGCTGGTGCCCCCTCCCAGCGTATCTCGGCCGAATGCCGACGTGGTCCCGCCAAAGGCAGTGAAACTCGTCCTAGACACGTTATTCGACCATTACGTAAATTTTGGTATTGCATATAAATAGATATCACCCCGTAATCCATGACCAGGCGAAGTCACATTGAAATCACATTGCGATCTGGCGAAACCGGATCGAAACCACCCCTCGAAGTGGTTTTTAATTGAGGCGCTTTCAATGTGATTTGGAGCATTCAGATGGAGCCACTTGAAACTGGCTTCGGGGGAAACCACATGTAAAGGGCTTTCACTAGCTTCATATGAACAGGGCCTTAGTTTTCATATGGTATGTTTCTATTAATGCACAAAGCTTTTTTCGAAAAGGTACATTAACAGTTTAAAAAGTAGTATGACTGCACCTGTGACATAATTTAAGCACTCTGTCTACTTTTCAGCATTGATGTTCATATTGTTCAGTAACAGTAATCGTCATATTGGGGTAAATGCAATTACAGACTGCAATAATTGTACATTCATATTGTTCCTCAAGTTTGTATTTATATGATACACAGTACTTAGTATATACTTTTCTACTTCTTTTACACTTGTACCCTATTTTTTTTATACCATGTCAAACCTTAATAGTTGATTTCTTTTATACATTAAACAGGCAAATGTAGCAAAAAAGATGACATAGTCTCATTCTCTGAAGCAGTGATACAACTTCTGTCTATTGAATGGTAAGGCCACACCAATTTAATTTCTTGGTTAAGAGATTTTTCTAGAAAAATAATGGAGTGGACGGGCGAAAAAATAAAAAGACAAAAACAGGCCTAGGCATCCTATTATGGCCCCAAATGGTACGATAGGAGCCATGAAGTCAACACACCAGGCTGGTTCAAAATTTAAACAATGAATTTTGAACTTTTAATGATACCACTGCATTGAAAGATGAAATAACTGTAACAACTAGGATGAAAAGGACTGTTTTCAACTCTTCAGGGCAAAATATGAGCATTTTGCAGTTGATTCTGAATTTTTTTTGCAAATCAGAAAAAAATGAAGCAGGCGAATCCGTTAACTAAGAAATTAAATTGGTGTGGCCTAAATTGAAGAAAACAACACAACCCTGGAGTTATAAAGTGGTGGAAAAATTTATTCCGTTGATTGAGCATGATGGCACAACACTACAGAGCACTGTGTGACAAAAACTCAACAGACTTCAAATAAAACAGTCAGGTGACACAACTGGTGTGTTACAGAGGGGCGGTTATACCGGCTATACAGATTCAAATACAACTGGCATAATATTTTTGGTCTATATTTACATGTTTCTGTACATGGAGTGAAAATTATAGTCAGGGCTCGAAATTCATTTTTGGGAATAGGTGCACTGGTGCACCCAACCTAAAAAAATTAGGTGCACAAAATTTTTGGGTGCACCATATGAAACAAAAACTTATTGCCAGTTTTACTGCTACTCTTCTGAGCTAACTTCAAAATCATAAAACAAGTACTACAACAAAGATTTTATTATTTTTCTAATACTTAGAGACCAAGATTATCCGGTATACTATCTTACATTTCTAATGCTAACAATTCCTACAAAAATATTTGGGTGCACCCACAGAAAAAAATAAGGTGCACAGCTCCAATTTTGGGTGCACTATGGTGCACATGCACCCAGTATTTCAAGCCCTGATAGTATACTGATGCTGGACGAATGAACATGTATAGTGCAGATAGTACAAAGGCCTTGGACCCAATTGCATTGCTGTCTTCAAACAATTGGAGAAGCAGAATTTTGCTATTTGTACGAGCTCCTCTGGATAAGACTGCCACCTGTACAAGCTTTCAAGCAGTTACCATTACAAGCTACTGTGTCTGCAGGAGTATGTACAATATGTACAAAAATTCTCTTAATTCATCTTACAATTCTTGCCCATAGAAGTATTTCCAACTGCCCCTTTTATACAACAATGCTAATGACTCAATAAATCTTTCAAATCTTACAAGTCCAAATAAACAAATGTTTGGGTGACATAATGCTTCATGATTTCCATAGGAAAGAAGTGTTGTCCTGTCTTCAGGTCCACAAAAAATTACTACTAAAAAGGCACTGAATAACTTAATAGGCAACTTCTACAAAGAAAATGACTGCGAAAAGAAATGTGCCTAAATAACACTGAGACTTAAAATGTACCACGGTTATGGAATACGTAAGTCAATTAGGACAATGTAGTACATGTGTACAAACAATTGTAGACGAACAGTTGAAATGTAGAGGCAAAATCTACAATAATTATCCTGTAGATGTCTGCTCCATGGCAAGGAGCAATAAAAAACAAACAACAATACACATCCATAAATATAAATAAAACATAACCACACCCCTTCCAGCTATGTCTAAAATCCCTATGTACAAAATACACCTACACTACACTACTGGTTTGACTATGTTTATAAACGTCGGGCGTTTCAACCTGGGTTTTCTCCTCTTGGGTTTGGATCTACTTTTATGTATATGTACAGCAAAAAATACTACCACTAGAGTCAACCCGGCCAGAGCAAAGACTGGCATGGATTGTATGGAGTTGTGAGGGTGGCTGGGTACGCCCGGTTGGATGTCCCACCCTACGCCATCAGACACGATGTGCTGTATCCCCGGCTGGCGCCGGACCACGTTCGGTACCGGCGGCTCCATCAGGTCAATCGACAACAGCTTCTGGTGCTTATACAGATTTCTGTGGACGGATAAAAAAATGGAGTAAAAACTTTATTATCATATTAAAACAGCAAAAACATAAAAACATACAAGATGGCGTAGAACTCAAGTTCCATGGAACTTATATTAACGGCGCCATCTACACAAAATGATTAAACAGAGATGTGGTAATTACATGGACAAATAAATAAATAATATATTATACAAAATCGAAACAAACTAATTGGGGTTTAGTAAATGAAATTCAACGAGCGCAAGTCTAACCCGTATCCCTTAGAATCACTGATAGGACACGAGTAGAATAATTAAAGTCGAAAAAATTTACCAGATACAAAAGGACCACTTTTGATGATGAAATTCTGAGTAAAGCTCATAATTTTACAATTAGTCTCAAAACTGCAAAAGGATGATGCGTAAAGTAAAAGATGTTCCAAAGAATTATCAGAATAAAAACTTGGAAGACATATGGTTGTTTCCAACCAGATTTGTAAAATTTAGATCAACAAGGAATTGAACTAGTTACAATCCAGTAAATGATTAGTGCCCCTCCATGCAGACCCATGTGTAGTGATGATGGTCACTTCTAGGCTCAAAAGATGAGGATGTGTTAGATGTTAAGGCAGAAAGTTGATGAACAACTCTCCACCCACACATTACATTCTTGCAATACTAGATACTACATGTAGTAGACAGACTTACGTTGGTGCTGATTTGTTGAGAGGCTCCCCTTTAGCCCAGGACAGGTGTGGGCAGGCAGGTAAGGGGCGAGTCTGGCCAGCCAGACTGGACTCCAGCACCTTGGAGTACCTGGCAAGGTGGTTACCTGGGAGGAACAATACCATGGTCATCATTGTATCACTCTCACACCCCAACAATCAACGCCTTTGAGACAAGATTTGTATCAGCCATATTGCATCCCAGTTTCAGCCTGGAGTCCAGCCTTGTTAGCTTTGATCTGCTTTCGAAAATCCGCTAGCAAATCTTGGGTTTAGAAGCAGACCAAAGGCAACAAGGCTGGACTCCAGGTAATCCCAGTTTAACCAAACCACAACATCTTGCAAAGCAAACCCACCAGCAGACTATGGGCCAACGTAGGTGTATGCGGGCGCGCACACACACCACACATGCGCATGCACACACGTGCATGGACACACACACGCGCTCATACACACATACGCACAACACCCACGCACACCAGTGACACCACACACACACACACCACACACGCACGAACGCACACACACACACCACACACGCACACACCCCGCACGCACACACACACACACACACACATACACACACACACACACACACACACACACAAACACACACACACAGCAATACTTTCAATGTTAAACAAAAATGCATACTCAATACATGGATAAAGGGATCCATGGTTTACCTTCCATTCTTTCTGGTAGCTCCACGTTCATGATAGAGAAAGGCGAGCCTTGCTGCTCGAACACTGGAGGCATGTGGTTATGGGATGTGTACTGCAGGAGTGCGTCCAGAAGCCAGAAACAGTCTAGGCAGCAGAAAAGAAGTAATCTGTAAGTGGGGTCGTGTGGCGCAACGGCAGCGTGCGCGACTCGGAATCAAGAGCTCCCGGGTTAAAGTCCTGACATGCCACCGATCTTGTGCCCTTGGGAAAGGCGCTTTACACGACTTTCCCCACTAGACTCAAGTGAAAATGAGTACTGTCTGTCCAGTATTCGTTTCTATGTGCGGGACACAACACCAGCAACAGCTGCCTCTGCTCCGCGTGTATTACACTGTTGCAATTTCAATAAGTCAAATCAAATCTTAGCAAAATGTTCATGGTTTGCACTGTGCATATGAAAGGTCAAATGTGAAGTCCCCTAACTTGTAAACACATCTTGTCTAGATCATGCTTGTCTCAGGGACCTTCTTCTCTGATAAATAGCCCATAATGTGCACAGGCTTAATGGGTAACACTATAGTACATAATAAATAAATACAAAATTCAAATACTAGTAAGAGTAACAACATTCTCTGGTCAAAAGAACTGATGTCACTTTATGCCATTATTTCCAAAGTTCCCATTGAAAAGTTAAAACAACACAGCATGGCCATATTATCCACGAATACATGTCAGTTATTGCTGATTTCTTGTCAGATGGACATTAGGCCACACCAATTTAATTTGTTGGTTCTCGGATTCGCCTCATTTTTTCTTATTTCCAAAAAAAAAAAAGAAGATTCTGGTCTTGAATCAACTCAAAAATGCTTATATTTTGCTCCCAACAGTTGAAGAAAGTCCTTTTCTTCCTAATTGTTACAGTTTTTTCAATCAATGCAGTGGTTTGATTAAAAGTTCAAAATTCGTTGTTTAAAGGAGTACTAACCTCCAGAAGGGGGTGCTATATTTCGACAGGCATTTATTTTTGGAATTGAAAAATGCATATTATTTTACAGTATACAATTAAATGCCCATTTTGCGCGCAAGTCTTAAAACGCATCGAATCCAGGACAAACTCTCCAAATACCCTCAAAACTATCCCAGAATACACCACGCTACCCCATTGGTGTCTATGTTTTAAACAAAAAGTTACGTTACAGACCTCATTTCGGGGGCGATAAGAAAAATTACGTACCGTTTTGTGTTCTTTGGTATCTTACCAATCATTGCCCTTCTTAAAGTCCTTATCGCCCCTCATTTATGCCGAAAATATTGACGATGAAAAAAACGGACGTAATCTAGTTATCCTTTCCATAAGTGGCGTAATCTAATTATCTGTTCAAGTGATACTTACATGCAAATAAGTTAGAGAAAAT
>NW_017804276.1:630127-656291 GCF_001625305.1 Branchiostoma belcheri | reverse complement strand
AGG
The DNA here is from genome assembly GCF_001625305.1 of Branchiostoma belcheri. Classification (NCBI taxonomy): domain Eukaryota; kingdom Metazoa; phylum Chordata; class Leptocardii; order Amphioxiformes; family Branchiostomatidae; genus Branchiostoma; species Branchiostoma belcheri. Next base: position 656,288 of record NW_017804276.1, on the reverse strand, counting down.
GTTGCAGAGTTACTGATACAGGATGGGGTGCACCAGGCCTCTGTCCGGGTGAATTACCACCATGGTGGAACTTGTCAAACTGTAGACTCACTACTTTGTGATGAGATAATAGCTGTCAACTATCCAGGCAAAAATAGCAAACCTTAAACCTCCACAAATGTTTCACAATTCACAGTTTTTTGTACAACTTTTTCTTGAGACCATTAAAGGAGTACTAACCTCCAGAAGGAGGTGCTATATTTCGACAGGCATTTATTTTTGGAATTGAAAAATGCATACATGTATTATTTTACAGTATACAATTAAATGCCCATTTTGCGCGCAAGTCTTAAAACGCATCGAATCCAGGACAAACTCTCCAAATACCCTCAAAACTATCCCAGAATACACCACGCTACCCCATTGGTGTCTATGTTTTAAACAAAAAGTTACGTTACAGACCTCATTTCGGGGGCGATAAGAAAAATTCGTACCGTTTTGTGTTCTTTGGTATCTTACCAACCATTGCCCTTCTTAAAGTCCTTATCGCCCCTCATTTATGCCGAAAATATTGACGATGAAAAAACGGCGTAATCTAGTTATCCTTTCCATAAGTGGCGTAATCTAATTATCTGTTCAAGTGATACTTACATGCAAATAAGTTGAGAAAATCAAAACTCGCAGAATGAAACTGGCTCTCACTGTATTCGACATCCTGATATTATAACATCCAAGCCACAGGTCAAGCAAAGTAAAGCAAGTAATTTCTCAATAATCAGCTTGTTAATGTGCTTGTCTTCTACCATTTTCGCCGAAAAATGTTTATGTTGACCTGAAGTGTATGAGTATTGCGTAAGCCAGAATTCCCGGATGTATCAATTGTGGTTCAGCATGGGGGACAATGATATTAATATCACTGTACAAACATGCGCCGCGCAAGTCGTACAAGCGAAATTATGTAAAAAGTCGGCTAGTTATGTATTCATTGCAGCATGATGTATCGGAAAATAGCACTTCCTTCTGGAGGTTAGTACTCCTTTAAATATGAACCCAGCCTTTTGTGTTGACTTCATGGCTCCTATTGTAGCATTTAGGGCTATAATAGGATGACTAGACCTGCTTTTATTTTTATTTTTTCCGCCCTGTCGCTTCATATTTTCTCTGAAAAAATCCGAGAACCAACAAACTAAATTGGCGTGGCCTTACTGGAGGAAAGAAAGGAAGAAGGGTTACCTTTCTGTAGATGGCTGTTGTCCAGACAGTTGGAGTCCCCGTACAGCGCAACCCTGCCTGCCTCCTCCCCAGTCATCTGGTACAGACCCAGGATGGGAACTGTGTCCACAGTCTGGGACTCCTGTTTCAGGACCTCATTACCTGGGCATTAACAACACACACGTTAGTCTTTATACAACACACATCTTATTCACAGTACAACCCTGCCTGACTCCCTCCCTGTCAACTGTGTCCACAGTCTGGGACTCCTGTTTTAGGACCTCATTACCTGGGCATTAACAACACACACGTTACTCTTTATACAACACACAACTTATTCACAGTACAACCCTGCCCGCCTCCTTCCCTGCCAACCACAGTCCAGGACTCCTGTTTTAGGACCTGGGGTCGTGTGGCGCAATCGGTAGCGCGTTCCGCTCACACCCCAGAGGTCGCGGGTTCGAACCCCACCTTGTCACCAAACTTGTGCCCTTGGAAAGGCACTTAACATGACTTTCCTCACATCACTCAGGTGTAAATGAGTACCTAGCTTCGGTTAGGGACGTCCCTCGGATAGGATGTTAACTGGAGGTCCCTTGTGGATGTAAACTGGAGGTCCCGATTTGGGTGCCTCTAAAACCAACCATTGCTACATGTACAAATGTATTACATTGTAATAATAATGTAAAGTAATATAAAATAATGAGGAAGCTCACCTTGGTCCTTAAGTGTCTGTGTAATCATGATTCCATCCTCAGGGAACTTTGCAATGCTGGATCCTGATGCGTAATACACTAAGGATGGAGGAGAAAACAAACATGCTCAAGGTTTCAGCAATTGCAGATTTTGCCAATTTATTTTAGCTCTTATTGGGAAAGTCCTAAGTCATCAGATTTAGGCCATTTGATTTGATTATATGGATGACATACACTGGTAGCCACAAACCTGATGAAAAAAAAAAATCAAAAAAAAAAAAAAGAAGTTAAGCAAAAAAGTTGCTTTCATTATGAAATCTGCGTGAGATAACCTAAATGTGTCGCATGGTCTAGAACACCCATATCGAACATAATCATAGTCAACACATCGGCAGAACGTACTGTGCCTGCGCAGAACCCTGGACTTTTGCGGTTTTCGTTGGATTTTTGGTCAACGTTGCATCAGAATCTTTTCCAACATAACAAAGTTCAACTACTGTCGAAATGCTAACCTTATATAAGCAAATACAGCCTTATATGAGGCGTTCTCCCGAATGCTATGAACAATACAATACAGGGTTTGCGCAGGTGCAGTACGTTCTGCTGACGTGCTATCACAGACCTATCGTGCTATCCTGCGTGTTTGACCCCAACTGAGGGGTGTTACGCAGTACTACATCAAGATCAAGACCAGGTATGACAGAAATACAGATTGAATAGATGAGAAACCATGGCAACATAGTCTTAAGTTACTCACTATCGTGATCGCCCAGCGTGAAGTCTCCCTCGTACACCTGGTCGCTGAAGGCCATGTTCCACGGGTACATCAGGTCATTCAGCGCCGGCACATTCGCACCTCCCGTGTCAGGCATCCACCACTGTCTGTAGGACAACATTCAAACAAACATAAGCAAAAACGTAAACAAAAAGTTAAAACTTTTGGACAACACAAAAAAGTTCTCTCACCTAGAGCTTTCGACCAGTCACTCTGGTCTTCCTCTGAGTCAGTAGACTGACCCAGTGAGACTTGTCAAGTGGCTTCTTTGAAGCGTGACGTCAACACCCTTCATTGAACCGCGATAGGGGCCGACATTGTCTATCAGATACCTTTGACCCAGTGTTGACGTCACACTTCAAAGAAGCCACGTGACAAGCCTCACTGGGTCAGTCTACTGAGGAAGACCAGAGTGACTGGTCCAAAGCTCTTGGTGAGAGAACTTTTTTGTGTTCGACCAAAAGTTTTAACTCTAAACATGTAACTACCAACACAGATGAACTTTCATGATAATACACGTATGTGCAACTAGTGTTCTACAAAGCCCAAACTTTTTTCCGTCATCTCAATGTTGTTTTACATAACATAATGTCCAGCGCCTTAAACCTGAAAATTAATTAATGATTAATAAATCCATTCATCAATTATCTTTTGAGGTGAGATTCCCCATCAACATGAAAGTTTTGCTCAAAACATAGCTGCAGTTCCACTACATTCTCACAGGTGGTGCTGTTGCACTGTTCCTCACCTGGTGTTCTCATCATAGAACTTGACCTTCTTCATGACAGAGACGTTGTACCAGTCAGCAATGACGATCACAGACAGCCCGTTGTCAATATCTCTCTTCAGTTTGGAGATTTCTTCTGGGAAAAACTCCTCTTCGCTGTCGACTATAAGTAGGGTTCCTGAAAATGAATACACAAATCTTTGAGTGAAAATTCACAATTGATATATAACTTCTGCTGTTGGTAACACTGACTCTAGATCTCTTAAAGCCACACCAACTCAGAAGACCCCCAAACTAGTGCGTGCGGGCGAATAAAAAAGAATTCCAGCCCCCCCAAAAATGCTACTAAACCACAGGAATACAAAGCTGGTATTGTGAATTTGTGGTAGTACATAGCGACGTATGACAAGCCAGCACATGCTGGCATTTTGCGGAATTTATAAATTTATATAAATATATATATCTGTGGATCATAGGTTGCAGAAAGTCTGTGGCAACCTCCGTCTCTGTTGCCTATGTTGTCTTTCTGCAACCTATGATCCACTGCTCACGGAGTCACGTGTATTATCTGCGTGACGTCACGGAAGTGGTGGATTGCTCATTCCTGGCCATGACAAAGACTGGAGTTGTACAGTCGAAAATTTGGGTGAGTCCAATTTGTTGTGGTAGAAATTGCAGTTTAAACTTACTTCATAATGACTTCTACCAACACAGACGAACTTTCAAGATATTTACCATATTGATTGGCATCAAAACACGTGAGCGGAGCACCCAGTATTTCCACATAGTACCCAGCATTCCTCAGGTGCTGGTATGTGTCCTTGAAGTTGGTGTGAGGGTGATCGCCATTCCTGCAAGGTCACATTATGTTAATGTCAATATGGTGTCTTATGATTGGCTGATTTATATACATTTGTACATACTGGGTTTCAATAAGGAAATAGCCTTCTGTGATTGGCCTATTTCTGTCCATACTATGCAAGTTAGAAAATGGTCTTCTGTGATTGGCCTATTTCTGTCCATACTATGCAAGTTAGAAAATGGTCTTCTGTGATTGGCCTATTTCTGTCCATACTATGCAAGTTAGACAAGGAAAATCATAGATTTTGTACCTCCGGGAATTGTAATGTATGTTGCAGAATGTTGGGTGCATGTTGGGACTGTTCTTTAAATTTATTTAGTGAATGGTGTCTGGGTGTGTGTGTTCACGCGAAGACCATTTTTTCGAAAAGTTTCGAAATGTTTGTAATTGGCTAAATGATCTGTGAAATCACTAATCCCCCCTAGGCCACTGTAGCTCCAAAATAGAAAGGACAGGGGGCATCCCGTGGCGAATCTGGCTGCCCGACCCTCAGCGACCAGCGATAATGTAAACAAACACCTACACAAACGGCCGCGTGAGAAATCAACTCCAGTGCGCGGAACTTGCTCTCGAAAATTTATCAAGCCGCTACGCCTCCCCCCGCGGCTGCCATCCCTCCCCACTTATCCCACACTAGTTCAAATCACGTCACGAAAAAAACACATCAAAACATGCACAGAAGCGTGTTCATATCTTTCATGTTACAGTTAAAACTTAGAACCTCCTTCTGAACGAATGTTACAAACACGAGACAAAATAATATTTTCGAAAACAAATCGCAATCAGCAAGATTTCATTCCTGTTTCATTCATCAAAAGTTCTTGTCGATTGTAAAATGATCACTCATCTGTTGTCTCCTCTAGTGTGTCATTTGTAGCGTAATCACGGCGTGCCAAAAAAATCAGTCAAATCTATGAAAATTCCGGGATAAAAAACTTGGCAAAAACGTGTTCTCCACATCGCTGTACAAAACCATGCGTGCGCCATTTTGATATGTAAATAGCAGCGCGCGATCTACGCTCTCATTGGTTCACCTCACATGACCTGCGTTCCGATTGGATAAGCGATATCGAGCCGGCAGGGCGATAGAATTTCTTTATCAGCGAAGAGGCAGATTTTCGCTGCTTTCTACGTTTTTTCTACGACTACTTAGCAACATCCTATCAAAAAAAAGGGTGATTAGACTCTTTTCGGGACAATTTCTATGCGCCCTTTTTGATGTTCGAGCCAGATAAAAATAACCCGCGGTACCCGGAAGTCAGCATACTGAGCTGGATTTTCATGGGTCCCGTCTACCCCAACGCGAGATACAACTGCGATAATATTTTTCCTCGATACCTGATACCCCTCTCACCAGATGTGGACGACGCCTGCGACACTTTATACACGCCGAAAATCAAAAGACAAAACCACTTTCACACACAAGGGGTGTCCATACGCTGTCACAACGCATCATTTTCACGCACTAAAACACACATACTAAAAAACCAAAACAACGTGCACCATCTACAGCCCAATAGCAAAACGTATACCAAGTCCCAGACATATCCGTCCACCCAAACGTGAGAAACGGCTGCGAACGTAATTTTCATCTTCCCCCACAAAACCTCCGCGCACGGGATACATCCCTACCCGGAGGTAAAAATGGTCTTCTGTGATTGGCCTGTTCCTGTTACAGGCCTATTTCAAAAGTACAATGAAAGAAAGAAATACAGTTCAAGCAAAGTAGCATAATAACAAACTACATACAGTTTGTAGTAACAAAATCATATGATATGTCAGACAACTGACTATAACAAGTAAATTGTAAGCCAATATTCTCCAAGTCAGACTGGTACAATGTAGGATGGAAGACTGGTTACACAATTTTTGGTTTCTTTAGGCCACACCATTTTAATTTGTTGTTTGCTTTTTCAGAAAAAATATGGAGCGACAGGGCGAAATAAAAAAAACAAAAACAGGCCAAGCACACCATGATAGCCGGAAATGATACATTAGCCATGAAGTGAAAAACAATAAATTTTGAACTTTTAAGGAAACAAGGTTGCTTTGTTACATTGAAAAACTTTAACAACTAGGAAGAAAAGGACTTTCTCCAACCGTCGGGGCCAAATATGTCTTTCATTGAGCATTTTGCAGTAGAACAAAATTTTTTTTTTTTTTTCAAATCAGAAAAAAATGGACAGGGCTAATCCGAGAAACAACAAATCAAATTGGTGTGGCCTTTAAGAATAATCTTATATACAGTTAATTAAAGTAAATGAATGTACTGTGACTCACCAATCCAGAGGGTCGTTCTTCATGCGGAGGTTATCCCGGGGGAAGTAACCAGGAGGGTACCGCAGGTTGTGGTACTGGTCCCACAGGACTCGTTTACTGGAGAAAAGGTGGTCATGTGGTTAGGGTTGTTGACATGAGTCTGAGGGTTTTGGGCTTGAATCCCTGATGGGCTTCAGTGTTGTGTCTTTGGGAAAGGCACTTAACACCTATTTCCTCACTAGACTCAAGTGAGAATGAGTATTGTTATAGAACAACTTGCATAGTTATAGAACCCGTTTTGCTGCTAAACAGTCTTTTCTATTAGACAAACCTAGAACTAACGCACTGATGAAGTGTTTCATGTACAGGGCTGTTAGTGTGTGGAATAACCTTCCAATTGGTATGCAATTCACACAGTCCCTGAGAGTCTTTAAGTTTAAGGACGGTTTGCACAAATACTACCATCAGTAGCACACCAGCACTTGTTCCACAGGATTGTTTGTTTTTTAAATTATGTATATTGTAAATATGTTATTGATTTAGATGTGTTTTGTGACTTGTCAACTACATGTATGTATGTATATAATGTGTTGTCTGTGTGAATGAATACTAGGAAGACCAGGAAGTTTCATTGTGTGATCAAGGGGGAACAACATTTCCCAAATGTCACAGAATTTTTGCAAATTCATTAACCTGGTTGGGCCTTGATACATACCTTCTTGGAGGAGTTGGCACTACTTTTACGCGAACCGGTAGTTTGACAGTTGAGGTTCTTTCTTCCTTTTCTCCCTCCTAAAAAACAAACAAACCATGTCTGTCCCAATGATATTGAAGACGAACAACATTTTATTTTGAATTGTACACTATATAACGACAAACACACAAAGCTGTTCAACCTTCTCTCTGCTTGCTCAACAGAATTTGTTTCATTTCATGCTCTAGATAAATTTAATTTCATCCAAGAAGGTAATAACCCTAGCCTGACTGTGTACAAATAGGTAAATATATCAAAGAATGTTTAGACCTTAGAACAAGTAGTATTAGTTGACCCATCTATTGTTATGTACGTATGTTAATTCCTAAGGCTAACCAACATCTCAGACATATTATGAGCGGTTTACCAGTTATGCGAAACAAACAAGCACATGTAAAGTGTCTGAACTCTGACCTCCGGAGGTGAGGACACGGTGAGCGTGACCTGGCCCTGTGCTATCCCATCCCACTGGGCGGCCTTCTTGGCAGCAGTGATGGACACGGCCAGATAGCCTGACCACGGCCAGAGGACGTTCGAGTAAGAGAACGCAACCTGGAATGAACATACACATAGGTCAGCGTACTGTAAATCACTTTATATTCGCAGCACATTAGTTAGAGGGATCCTGGGCCCTAGTAGGGTTTGGGTTAGCGTTAGGAAGGGCATCCAGCCGTAAAAATCTTGCTCCAAAAAGATGTCTAACCCCCGTTTCAGGGAAAAATGATGTTAAAATTGGATAGAAAGATTTGCAGCACATTTACATTCCTGGTTTTCTCAGTAACTTCTGTACTGCAAATTTATCATTACAGCAAAGAAATAATTTGCCGACTTTCATTCTTCTGCAACTGCCGCCAATGCAAACATGTCTATTTTTTTCTCAGGCTGTGAAATTTTGCTACTGCGAATACAAAGTGATTTAGAGTATTTCATACACATGAAGTAACGAGAAATCAGAGATTTCAAACTCTAAGAAAGGGAATAAAATTTCCATCATAGCAAGCATTATTACTCATACCATTGTACGATGAAACTTACTCTGCCATTCCACGATGGTTTATGTTTATGTTTCATATATTCCTGGCTATGACATTCTTGAAGCCAGGGCAAGCTGGGTCAAAACCCTGTCAATCAAGTGAAGCCCAATCACTTTGGAACCCAAACATGCAAAAAAAAGGCAACCTTTTGTTGTGCTTTCTGTGCAGTTTTGTATTTCACCATGACAGTTGCTACAATCCTTAACTACAGAAGGTGCAAATTAAGCAATTGCAGCTCTCCTTTGACTATCTATGTCAAGTCTCCAAGTTCCTAATTGGCTGTCACTCTCCATGGTGCTGATTGCATGACTGTAAATCTCCATGGTCCTGATTGGCTATCACTAACTCTCCATGGCGCTGATTGGCTATTACTAACTCTACATGGTGCTGATTGGCTATCACTAACTCTCCATGGTGCGGAATGGCTATCACTAACTCTCCATAGTGCTGATTGGCTATCACTAACTCTTCATGGTGCTGATTGGCTATCATTAACTCAACTTGGTACTGATTGGTTGGATGTTAATTGCTTTTATATTAGCTGGCCACAAACCTCTATGTAGTCTCCATTCTGTGGTGTATATGGCTGCCAGATGGGTTTGTCCACTATTCTCCCTGTTACCCCCATGCCGTTCAAAATTGTCACCTGCATTGAACAATTCAACATTGTTAAACAGTGAAAGCAGTTATCAATTTACTTAAATCACATATACCACAATTAAAAAATGTGTTACACAAACTGGATACATTTTCAAACTTTATCTTCTATATCCAGTTTTCTTCTGTATCTCCTGAGTCCTTACCTAGATGACAGTGGTCTGGTAATCACGCCATCTAGCAGATTACACAGGTACTGCAAGCTAAACTGCACAGTTGAATTGCTGCTACTGTTACAATGACTGCTGCTCGTTCTGGGCACATGAAACGTAATACCTTGGAGGTATTCTAGGAAAGGAGGAGGTTATGTAAGAGTTTACAACCAGCCACCTTCCTGAACTTTTAAGCTTTCTGTAAATGTCAAATGGCTGGTTGCAGTATGCTATGTTTTCATGGCAACAAAAAAAGAATCGTGTTTGGAAAGTACATGTAAGTTAAGATCTTACATTGACGATGGTGGGCATGCCTCCATAGTAGATAGGTTGAGTGCAGTATGGCCACATGTATGGACAATCTGTCAGGTCAATGTAGCTGGGGCTCAGACTAGGAAAAATAACACATTAAATTCACTGGTTAAAATTCAAGCGATAAGATCCAAGATAAAAGTCAGTTTATAATGGATTGTTTATGCTATGATAATAAATGCTCGAAGCTGATGTTTTACCTGTTGCAGACAATATCCTTTCCGACACAACCGTTACAAACTATAGTCAGGATATCATTCTTAAATACATGAATATGACCTTAAATAGAGACGTTCTGCCGAGGCGCTATACACAACACATTACAGGTTTCGCGTAGGCACAGTACGTTCTGCCATACACAATACATTACAGGTTTCGCGTAGGCATACTAGTAGTACGTTCTGCCATACACAATACATTACAGGTTTCGCGTAGGCATACTAGTAGTACGTTCTGCCATACACAATACATTACAGGTTTCGCGTAGGCACAGTACGTTCTGCCATACACAATACATTACAGGTTTCGCGTAGGCACAGTACGTTCTGCCATACACAATACATTACAGGTTTCGCGTAGGCACAGTACGTTCTGCTATACACAATACATTACAGGTTTCATGTAGGCACAGTACGTTCTGCCATACACAATACATTACAGGTTTCGCGCAGGCACAGTACGTTCTGCCATACACAATACATTACAGGTTTCGCGCAGGCACAGTACGTTCTGCCATACACAATACATTACAGGTTTCGCGCAGGCACAGTACGTTCTGCCATACACAATACATTACAGGTTTCATGTAGGCACAGTACGTTCTGCCATACACAATACATTACAGGTTTCGCGCAGGCACAGTACGTTCTGCCATACACAATACATTACAGGTTTCGCGCAGGCACAGTATGTTCTGCCAACGTGCTATTGAGTTAGCCTCCATAGCATGCCCAAAATTGGGGGTTTTGGGGGTCTTCTGGGTCTTTGGGATCTTTTATGTGCTATTTTCTGATTGCATATACATGTAGAAAACATAGCCGGCCTGGTTGAATTACCCCCGTTTTTAGAACTGGGCTAATCAGAAAACAGCCGAAGACCACCAAACCCCCAGTTCTATAAGCCTGCTACGGAGGCTACTGTTGAGTACCTACCTCGCCTGTGGCTTGTAGCTGTTCAGAACCTGGTAAGCCTTCAACAGGTCCAACTTTCCATGGCCTGTCAAAAAAGCAGAGAGCGTCTAAGATCATTCTACAGTGCAAAACCTGGGAACTGATGAAAGCTCATTTCAGACCTGTCAACAGCCAATCACTTTTCCTGACACGGCACCCAAAGTTAGACACTACTTTAATTGAAATAGGCAACTCAAAATAGCGAGGATCAAGCACTTACATGTATCTGTGAAATAATATCAAGCCATACTGCTGACAACAGTAACACCAATGTAATTTTTTTTAATACTCTGGCTGGCATACAGATGATAAAGAAAACACATGTATTCCACTGCCTATTGGGTTAGATACAATGTACAGAAACTAATCCTTAACAATTCTTTAAAACCAATCTTTACAAAAGACCATATATTATGGAACTAGACAATATAGTAGAGCATTTGGTGGAATTTAAGGCCCTATACACTCAGTGATTGCCTAGGCTGGTTCTACATTGTAGCTATCTACATGTATTTGTGGTATTAAAAAAATTAAGGGACTCGTGTAACATCCGTGTCCATAATATCACCAGGGTCCATAATATCACCACCTTGAGAAATAATGTGCTTAAAGATATTTTTACTGCAACATACTTTTGGTATGCACTCCTGCACACCTCAAATGTACATACCTAGGGTATGTTGCGGTAAAAATATCTTTAAGCACACTTTTTCTCAAGGTGGCGATATTATGGACCCTGGTGATATTATGGACACGGATGTTACATGTAGCTTCATTTGGGGCTATTTTAAACACTTTAAGTATAAAATGACAGCAAAACGTGATAAGAAATGGAAATTAATGTCAATACATCAAACAGATTTCCTCATCTACGATATTTCATGTATTGCCACCCTGAAATTGCGTTGGATGCCTTAAAAAGGTTTTTTTTTTATTGTCCAAACAGTACCCGTGCAGTCGCAGCCTTTATACTGCTGAATTGATGCAGGGTATCACATAATAATCAATACAAATCACAACAATTACAACATTCAAATATTACAAATGATACATATATTTAATCCACAATTGTGGAACTGTCGCAAGGGTCTGTGTGGCTGCCATTTGGTGCCACATTAGGTGACCACAATACGACTTTCCCCAACCGAAGTTTGGTACCCATTCACACCTGGGTGGAGAGAGGAAATTCGTGCCTTTCCCAAGGGCACAACGTCATGTTCAGACATGTCCCGGGTACGACTCAGAATCGAACCTGGGTCTCCCGGTTCACAGTCGATTGCTCTAACCACTACACCACCCGACGCCACATGTCCATTCTTCAGATGCTGTATGGGGTGGGCTCCCACTGACCAATGTACCTATGCAACAGCTCCAGCTAACGTGTTGCGCTAGATACATTGCCCGTGGAAAACCACCAGAGTTTCTCCTCCGCTCCACCACAGCTCCATCAGTCAAGTATGGGGGAGGAATTCTTCCCAAGTACTGTATGCAGATCTCTCTTATCATTAGAACATGTGACAGACTGGCCTTAAAATGCTGTCTGCAAAAGTAATGTCCAGATCATTGACCTTACCCCGGTATTTCTTCAGGGAAGAGGAAGAAGACACAGAGCAAAAACAATGTTTAAATTCTATGAACACATAGTTTTACATACCTACATACATACATTGTACATACAAGTGTAGCCATAAAAAGAGAATCCCTGTATACCTACATGTACCAACCCTTTTTTCAGGACCGCAACTATAGAAACCCTCAAATAATTTACTTTCCTATGTCCTTGGAAGTACAGAGCAAATGTACACCAGTGCCTGGACAAATATATGAAGACTATGACTCCGTAGAAAGGTTACCTTGCAAATGATTTGTCATGATTTGAATTATTATGATTTTTGTTATGATCAATGATTATTAGAATACAAAATATTGATTTGTTATAATAATTTAAATTACTATGATTACTGTTCTGATCAATTATTTGTTATGATTGAAATATTGTTAATTATTTCTATGATCAACGATTTGGTATGATTTGAATCATTGTTTATGATTTTGTTCTGATCAATGACTTGTTATGATTTGAATCATTATGATTATTTTCATGATCAACGATTTGTTACGATAAAAAATATTGTTATTACTATGATCAGTGATTTGTTATGATTTGAATTATTGTGTAAGGGATGGTTCATTGCGTTGTATGTATGTTGTCTTGATGTATGAATTTTAAAAAAAGGTTACCTTGTTCGAACATGTTCACTCCGGGCAGGCGGCGGGCGGAGGCCATTAGCGCCTGCTTCATGCTCGCCGGGTTCACCATGGGAATACGATGAATCACCGCGCTGAAACGACACCGAACGGGCAACATCACACACACATCTGTGTAGGTACTAGGTCTCCATTTTGAACCATACTTAGGCCACACCAATTTAATTTCTTGGTTAACGGATTTTTCTAGAAAAATAATGGAGCGGGCGGGCAAAAAAAATAAAAATAAAAACAGGCCTAGGCATCCTATTATGGCCCAAAATGGTACGATAGGAGCTATGAAGTCAACACACCAGGCTGGTTCAAAATTTAAACAATGAATTTGCAATACCATTGCATTGAAAGATGAAAAAACTGTAACAATTAGGATGAAAAGGACTGTTTTCAACTGTTCAGGGCAAAATATGAGCATTTTGCAGTTGATTCTGAATTTTTATTTTTATTTCCAAATCAGAAAAAATGAAGCGGGCGAATCCGTTAACCAAGAAATTAAATTGGTGTGGCCTTATTATAGAAAATGAATTTCACTTTGTTATGGAATGTACCAAATATGATGTTATACGTCACAAGCTATTTACATCTCTCGATTCAAGTAAAACAGATTTCAAAAGTCTCGATGTTAGAGACAGATTAGAATATAATCTTTACATGTAATGGTTCCCAGAATGCAAAAATAGGTAGACATATAAAGGACTGCTTTGTTATTAGAAAAAATACCGAAACTTGTGATTATAATTAGCCCACTTGATTGTAACACTTTATCAAAGACTTGTGCTAGCCCTTATTGTTTGAGCAATTAAGATATGTTAGGTCTTATTCAACACATTTATTTTATTGTTTGCTACTTTCTTTATGTAGTTTGCCATACAATGTACCATGTGCAATTGTCGTGCAATAAAGTTCTTCTTTAACTGTCTTATAATTTTCAAATTATGCACGAAAGGGAAACAAGCACTCATTTTTTCCCTCACTCTTCTCAATAATCAAGCTCTTGGTAGGTTGTGAAACCAAGAAGCTTATTATACACTACTTGGTGAAACAATACTAGTTTGAACTAAGGCATTGTGATATTCATTAGAATAGTACATGTATGCGTATACAAGGAAAGAGTATACAATGTCAATACCAAACAGTGATACAAAGGCAAATACAGTTGACATCGTTGTATTACAAATATTCCCAACTACTGTAAATGCATTTAATGTTGGTAGGAGGGGAAAGGCAGGCATTTGTGGTGTTCTAAATTTGTGGTTGAAACAATTCCATAGTACAGTAGTCACATAAGGCCACACCAATTTAATTTCTTGGTTAACAGATTTTTCTAGAAAAATAATGGAGCGGGCGGGCGAAAAAATAAAAACAGGCCTAGGCATCCTATTATGGCCCAAAATGGTACGATAGGAGCCATGAAGTCAACACACCAGGCTGGTTCAAAATCTAAAGTTAAACAACGAATTTTGAACTTTTAATGATACCACTGTAACAACTAGGAAGAAAAGGACTGTTTTCAACTGTTCAAGGCAAAATATGAGAATTTTGCAGCTGATTCTGAATTTTTTTTTGCAAATCAGAAAAAAATGAAGCGGGCAAATCCGTTAACCAAGAAATTAAATTGGTGGCCTAAGGATGGCATACATGTACATGTATTTGCATTGTCACAGATTTGCAGTTGAGTGAAAACTGCAAAAATAAAACCAGTGTGAAAGTTTCTACATGTACAGTAAGCCCACAGAGACGCCTTTCTGGACAGGGTGAAACCTTCCTAGTTATCCCACCGCTGGAGAACACGCTAAGTGCAGCTTTAATTCAGGAGAAGGGAGAAATCATTAGGGCAACAGTGCATACAGTCTGCCTCACTACTTGTCAATGTAGTGCAAATAGGCAGATAATGGAAGCAAATGGCAGGTCCATTAAAATGAGAAGGGGGCAAGAGGTAGGGGATAATTATGGCTGGTTTTGGTGTGCTTTGTCATGCGTGTAAGTGGGGGGAACAAGAAGAAAACTTAAAGCTGCATAATGTAACATTAGCACAATACAAAAAGTCAATTTTCCGGTCGTTTCTTCACAAAGAAAACTGAATCAACCCTACTCTATTGCAAGTAAGTGCCTACAGGAAGATGAGGTGACAAAATATGATGCCTGACGAGTGTGTTAAAGCTGGAAACACAGCTGCCAGCCATGTTTGTTTACATTCTACAGGTAGTAGTTTGTGGTGGCACCACAAACTACAGTAAGTGCACCTGGTGTACATGTAGCTGTTTAAAGGACAAATACACTAATTTCAGTTTTTGTGCCTTTCAACCCAAAATCGTATTTGCAAATGGTGATCCATTGGTTTCTACTTTTTCAAATAGGATTTTGGATTGAGAGGCACCAAAACTGAAATTACTATATTTGTCCTTCAATCACCAACCATAGGTTTCAGCTATATTAATATAATTGCACAATTTTGTTGAAAAATGGAATTATAATCACACAAAGAGTTTTTTAATTAAAATATTTCAATTTTTGGTGCAAAATTGTTACATAATGCAGAGGAAGGAAAGGTGGGAATGTAGCAATTTTGGTGGAACATTGTACAAGCAACTAATATATATATACTACATGTAACAACCATCATTAGGTGCAGAGTTTGATTAACGAATTCAATTTGACTACATGAAATTGGTGAAGGCCAGAGCCACAGACCAAATGAAACCAAAAACGTCTGTAAAATACATACAAATATCGGAAGTATACATACAATATAGTCACTTGAAGTTTGTTCCAATCATGATGACTGAGAAACTGAGCTTGTGTATGGCCATAATTCTTAAAACGAATTTTTGGAGACTCTAGCAAGGTTCCCAATCGCCCACTTTGGGCATCTCTATTTGCATCTTTGTGTTTTATTTTTGAATTTCTGTGCTTTTTCCTGAGCTGACATCACTGGGTGACATCAGCTCAGGAAAACATAATTATGGATATACAAAAATGTAGAGATGCAAATCGCCTGCCAGGACTAACTTGTGCTGACTTTTCCTAGGCAGGGCATTAGAATTTCGAATGTAACAGGAGAACCATGCATATTTATTGTAAATGTGTCTGTGTTAGCCAGGTAATACTAGTTATGTCAATTACAATCAGCTTAAGTCATATTTTGGTGCCGTAAAAATCTTGCTTCAAAAAAAGACTTAAGCTTGTACCTGGTGCAAGCACGTCTAACCCCCGGTTGGGAAAAATGACGTTAAATTCGTTAAAAAAAAAAAAATGGGCACTTTAAGAAGGGAGGACAGTTCCAAGGTAACATGTACACAGATGTACACTTAAGATTAGAGTCTTGAGACTACAAGGATTAACCTTATGTAACATGTATAAATTGACACTGTCTCTAAGTAGTTTTCAAGGCTACAACAGTAACAAACAAGACGTGGATGCTACTTGTAACGTCTGACATTTTAAATTTATCCAGTTGCTTGAGTAACAATTTTCTTGTGTATCTTATTACCTAAATGTCTAACCTTCATCGACGTTGGTATTCTACAAATGTATGCCTTCAACTGTGAACTTCAAACACCAGGCAAACCTACTTTTCCCTCCTACTGCGAAATAAAACCACCTCTAAGGCCACACCAATTTAATTTCTTGGTTAACGGATTCGCCCGCTTCATTTTTTTCTGATTTGCAAATAAAAATAAAAATTCAGAATCAACTGCAAAATGCTCAAATTTTGCCCTGAACAGTTGAAAACAGTCCTTTTCATCCTATTTTTTTTTCGCCCGCCCACTCCATTATTTTTCTAGAAAAATCCGTTAACCAAGAAATTAAATTGGTGTGGCCTAAGTGCATGTACAGTATGATGTTACTACTATATGGCTCCATCAGACTCAAGACTGCTATATTGTACCCTCTCTGGCCAGCTAACTCCCCTGGCCAATTATATTCCTTTTTAGGCCACGCCAATTTAATTTGTTGTTTCTTGGGATTTTTTCAGAAAAAATTGAAGCGACGGCGAAATAAAAAAAAAACCAGGCCAAGGTACCCCATGATAGCCAGCAATGTTACAATATGAGCCATGGAGTCAACATACTAGGCTGGTATATAATTAGAACAATTGAACTTTAAATGAAAAAAAATTGCATTGTTACATTGAAAAACTTGAACTAGGACGAAAAGGACTTTCTTCAACTGTTGGGGCCAAAATATGTCTTTCGTTAAGCATTTTGCAGTTGATTAAAAACCAAACAATTTTTTTTTTTACAAATCAGAAAAAACTGGACAGTGCGAATCCGAGAAACAACAAATTAAATTGGTGTGGCTTTAGGACGATTTCTACTACAGTGTAATTCCTGATTTTTTCACTGTACTTTTATGTTAACTGCTTTCACTGCACCCTGTACTTATCATTACAGTGTTAAAAAATAATTCCTGGACTTTCTTTTTCCTGTACCTGTTGCCACCGCGAATATAGACCCTGTTCATACCAGACTTATATTTAGCGGTTTCAACCGGTTTTTCAAAAACCGGTTTTTATTTAACCTGGTGTGAACGCAAATTAACCGGTTTTTTAGGGGTTTAAATCCGATTTTGAAAAACCACCTCGGGAGGTGGTTTTTGAGGGGTTTTTGTGGGGTTTTTCCACCGAAAACCCTGGTCTGAACGCTAAGGGTTTATTGAACCGGTTTTTGCGTCATAATTCCGGGGTCACGGGGTCAGCATCCTGGCCGTGTGCGACCTGCAAGCTTTTTTGATCGCGTTGTTTTGACCAACTTGAATTCGTTTCCACTGTTTTTCCACGGTTTTTCTTCATTTTGCGATGGAATCAGTAAAGGCAACCTGTTCGGCGGACGAGACGCTCCTGATACTTAGGTTTGGAGAGCAGGAGTCGCCGAATTCGAAAAAGCTAGGGGGAGGGGGGGCAAGGGCTCTACCGAAACAAAAATGTTGGAGGAGGCTGATTTCTTGAAGATAAAGGATCAGTGCCGCAGTAAGGTAAAAAAAAAACAACTGAAGACGGCATACAAGCAAGAAGGCCAAGGAAAACAATCAGAAGAGCGAGAGGAACGGTTATTCAAACTGCAGTCATGGCCGATTATTTGGATATTCACCGGACAGGATTTTTACAAAACCGGTTATCAAAAGTCGTATGAACGCTAAGGGTTTTAGCCGGGTTTTTGAAAAACCGGTTGAAACCGCTAAATATAAGTCTGGTATGAACAGGGTCATATAGTTCCGTGAACATATCCCCTTTTTTCAGACCGTGAAATTTTGCTATCCTGAACATAAAGTGAATTACAGTATTTATTCAGCCTGCAAAGGAGTGGTGGAGAGTGTGGAATAGGAAGCTTACCTGGCGAGTAAGGTGACAGCACCAGCCACCACAGGTGAGGCCACACTGGTGCCAGACAGGGTACGGCAGCCACTCCTACAGGTGATACAATAGGGAACATCTCAGGTTAGTCTTCATCACAATACAGAGCCGTGCAATTCAGGGGGGCCAAAACTCACGTCACTTCTTCTCCAGCAAAAGAGCTACCTACCATCCAAATTTCGTCACCCTAGCATGTCTAGATCATGAGATATCAAAACCGGAAGTTCCGTTGCAGTACCGTAACAAGCCGCTAGGGGGTCCAAAATCTAATCATTTCCAGGTCTCATCAAGACCTACACCTACCAAGTATCAAGACACTCAAGTTATCGTGTCCCGTGACGGACACACACACACACACACACACACACACACACACACACACACATACACGAACGCCTCTGAAAACATAACCTTCTTGGCAAAGGTAATAACAGCCTTCTTTACTCATTGTCAGCCATGCCATTTGGTCATCCACTGTCACATTGAAAAACTCACAAAGTTTATAAACTGAGAGCCACTCATAGTGGCACACATCTGTGTTCATGCCCTGTGCAGTCCCAGGGGACGTAGGATCGGACCGCTGGATCACAGCCAAATCCAGACTTGCTCTCACAAACTCCTCCCACAGATGCCCTTGGTTAACTGGTTAAGCCCTGTGGACTAGAGTCTGGGAGTACAACTGATTGCTGTCATGTACATGCAAATTACTTGTCATGTACATGCAAATTATTTGAAGGTTTATGCAAATTATCTGTAGGAAAATCACTCGCTTTATGCCTACCACTCGCTGGCTGTGATTTCATGATTATTGTGAATTATTTGCTCTTAGCCTTGCTGCAGTCAATGCCTTGTTCATGTTCAATGCCAACATGTATGACCAAAGCACATACTCCTTTCTTCCTTGCATATATCCCAAGTACTATAGTGCTGTGTACCTAAACCCACATTAAGGTCCATGTCCGGATTCAAGTCCAGAGGTTTAGGTTCAGTTCCAGACTTGTAAGTCCGGACCTTAACCCATGGCATATACAAAATTGCATGTTGGCAATCTTGTTGTTAGGGCAAAACTGTGGCCGCATAACATGGAGGCCGGTACTTGAAGATGCCCGATGGCAATGTTTTCTTCATTTTGCAGCACAGATTATGCAATCTATGGCAGGTTTTTGGTCGTTTGGAAAGAAAAGGGGTATGTGACTTGGTTTTTTTTTTGGTAATTAGTCCAGATTCGGTTCTTGACTTTTAGTTTTTTTTTATTTGAACCTAAACATTTTTACAAGTCCGGAACCGGTCCAGCGAACCGGTACACAGCACTATCCAAGTAGTACAACTGCAAAACCCCGGTTTTACTTGAACTAACCTGCATTGTGGTATTTCCAGCCCTGCTCTCTATCCAGGCTAGTTTTCTCACTTTAATAAGTCACCTGTATCAACTAGTGGTGTCTACTACTACTTTCTAGTATAATATACAGCATTTACTGTTGCTGATGTATTCTGTCAGTGTGTACAGACAATTATCTATACAAACTCTACCCAAATCATAATGTCGATCTCCCCCTTTCTAAAAACAAAAAAGCATGTCAAAATAACAGAGAAACACAATGTAACGGTTATGACTTGTGTAATTATGGTAATCTGGAAGTGACCATATGGTAATACATGTTATGGAGAGATATGCATATATTAGCGCGTTAGGTAAGCACTGATTGGTTAGTGAGAGTAACCAATCAGGTGATGGACTATTGTTAGCATAGTTGAGCTTGGAAGTGACAATCGTTCTGTTAGTCAGTCGAGACCTCAGATCTAAGGTACCTGTATAGTTGTAGCTCTGTAGATTAGTATTGTATAACTGTTAGTACCTCATCTGTGTAACCCTAGACTATTGGTAACTCTCTGTGTAACTAAGTGCTAAACTCCCTGTGAACCATTAGACCATATACTGTGTAGTAGAGTTAACATACAGATTAATAAACCTGGCTCAGCAGAAGTAATCGAACTGTTTGGATCTCGTTTATAGTAAGATACATAGACGATAAGATACCAAACAACCACTAGACTAGAAATACATGTATTACAGCAAACCTGACAACATCAAATCCACTCACTGTCGCCAACCTAATAACCATCCACTTCATTTACAGAGAGGTCTCCCTGTCAAGTCAGAGCAGTACGTCAAAGACCACCTACCCATTGACTGCATCTATTAACATCTACACATTCGCGCATTAGATTGAGACTTCTCCTTACATATCCAACTGCCCGGGAGGATTACCGGGCTTATCTCTTTGAAAGAGCAGCTGATCTACGGGGATCCTAAATCCAATGTTTTCAACCCCCCCACTTATGAAGAGGTCATGAGGACACTTGCACGGCATCCGTCTTCCTGTCAAACCTCCTCATGCAAGAAAAGCGTGTGAACTCTGTATTCCTCCCCCCTCCCCCCATTAGAACGTGCTTCAAACAACTTTGTCTTCCTCCTAGCCTCTTCTTTCGAATAGAAAATCCAAAAAATATAAATAGATGATTTTTATTCATTTACTGGTGTATAATTATCATTATCATAAGACTGATTTCGACTAAGCTACTCTCAAAAATTTAGTGAGGAAACTGTCAAAGATAAAATGGGGTCAGGCAAAACAGTAAAGGGTGACCTTTGACCTCTACCCACAAACCCTTGGGGCTTAGATGGAAGTGCGCATTAACCTATAGAACAGGCTTTTGGACGTTTTTAGAGGACTGCAATAAATCAGGCACTATTTCACTGTGACACAGACACCTTTTCAATATGTTGGAGCTGTTGGGGCAAACCTTTCAAGTGCAAAGTATGGTATATGCATGCTTAGGTGTCCTACATGTACATGTACTGTATGATGGAGCTTGCAGTCATTCATCAACATTGTTTGCCTCCTCTGTTTTTAACCTGAACCCTGCTACCTAACCCAACAACCAAAAGAGAATTGGTAGCCAAATTGCTACTTCAGTGTGCTAAAGGTTAAAATAAAAACAACAGGAAGTATGCAATCCTTGGCTTTCTGATCTAATCACTGCAGTGATACCGGTAGATGGAAAAACAGGCAACTAGGAAGACAAGGGCTTTCAACTGTTGGGGTAAAAATACAGTAAAGCATTTTGGATTTTAGTTGGAAGCTGAATATCTTTGTTTTTTGGAAATGAGAAGAAAATGAAGATGGTGGATCTGAGAACCAATATTGATTAAATCCGTGTAAACCGGGCCTTACTAAATCTGTCAGGCGAATTTTACCGCAATTCTACACGCCGATAAAACATTGCGTTTCAGGGCTGCTCCAGTTACTGCTGTTTACATCCGCCATGCTTAGCAAACAGTCAGTACCAAAAAATCCCAAGAAACAGCAAGGAGAGAACTTGAAATGTAAGGATACTCAGATACAAATGGACGAGCGTGGCGTGGGTTTGGGCTAGAGCGGGAGAGGAGACATTTGCATATAACCCCTGACCTACTGCGATGCAGAAAAGGGCTGCACGCGACGCTGCTGGGTTGTGATGCAGACTCCCTATTGAGTGTGGCGACGCACTTGTGGCACCTCCTGGATGCACTACAGAAAAAACGACACACGGCGGACCTGTTTTCACACGTCGTACACAACGCTCGACAGATTTATTTTGCCCAGTGTAAACCGTAGTCTCTACCAGACTAACTACGCTGGCTATATATAGGAGAATATTTGCCAGGGGAGTTTAGCCGCCTTGTAGGTTTGACAGGCCGCGCAGGAGGGAAAGAAGATACCTCTGCGGCCGACTCCCTTGGCCAATTTTACTCTTTTTGTCAAAATTCTATGATCCGTATTCCCGTAGAAAGGCCTGGTGGAGGCTATGTAAACCGGGCCTAAGGCCACCATTTGGAGCATGAGTGCTACACAGGCAGTAACGAGGTATTTCAACGTTCCCCACTAATTAGCCTTGCCCCCCACTGGGCCATCGCTAATCCATGCTAAACCACAAACAGGATTTGGATAGTCCACATCTACATGTAGCTGCTGGGTCTATCCGTGGGACGTAGCTTTCTCCAAGTAGGTCCCATAGCTGTCTGCTCTCTGTGTAAGAGGCTAAAGCCAATCCCAGCTTATCCCTGCACATGTTGTGTGGGCAGATTTCTTCTGCTGGTTTCCGCGAGTATAAAAAAATGGGAAAACATACATGTATGGTTTTCCCTGTGTCTGCAACATAAATGGACATGACAATGCGAGATCAATTTCTTGTCTCTTCTAAAATACTGCAATACGAAATGTAAGACTGCTCGGCCCCTATTCTTTTTTTTTTACCTTAAGATGCTAAATTGAAAGACTTAGTTGTTCATATTTTTTGCAATCACAAAATTTTCTGTAGATTGCTGGGGTTGAATCACATTCACACTTACTAGTATTTTATTTCTTTTAAGTATACAGCATAATTCTAATTCATTCTTTTAGGATGATTGAATATTATAAATAAAATGTTTGGATACTTCCATTTTGATATATGTGCATGTACACTCACATGCCATGTAATATCTGTAGTTGCTAAGAATACAAATATTGCTGAGTCAATATGTCTTAGCTTCTTAGCTTCCCAATCCCTTTTATACACCAGGCAAAATGTCAGTGGTAAGCTGCATTTTACCTCCCCCCCCCAACAAATACAGCGACTGTATCTGCCAGAACAGTTAGAATGTCACGATCAACAAAATTTAGTAGAGGGCAAGCCTCGCTCTACTGGGAATCTCCATCCATATGCATGTAAATTCACTGTAAGGAGATGTTTGCTCATAAAATGAGAAAACCTTTCTACGACATTTTGCTTAGAAGTTTTCCCAGTGCAAATGTAAACAGTTGTATCCCTATAGTATACCTTTATACCAACCTACCATTCTACTAATAATGTCATGTTGGGTTGCTTCTTTCAACATGTTTGCTCAAGGACTACTTGTACTATGGAAAATCTGCATTCAACGTGACAAACTGCCTTCAAAAAGGGATTGGCTATGGAGGGACACAAGGGAGTCAATGTCCTGCAGATCAAATTGAAGCTTGAAAACCTGGTATTGCAAATGGGGACAATTCTGTTCTGACATCTGATTCCTGGTATACATGTACATGTATTTCTGTATCTGTATAGCCGGTGTACATTTACAACAATATGAGTATATTGCTACATGCTTTCTTGTGAAATCCACCCTACTGTACTGTAAATTCCACACATTCAGCATTGCAATATATATACATACATGTATATCTACTGGAAAATTATGGTAAGAACAAAAAAAACTTTCATTCAAAGACTGAGAATATTGGGGGAGGGAGCAGTTCTGCAGTGCCCTTGTGAACATGTTATATCTGACTTGAGCTGATGGATACAAATGTGTATACGTACTTGAGCCCGGATCCTCTGACCCCGGAGCCATAGGTGACGATATCCGGCTTGACTCTCCCGTAACCTCCCGGCAGCTCCTAACAGTTGGGAGGACAGACACATGAACAACACGTTACAGACTCCCTAATGCGAGCCGTCCGCACAACGTGCCAACTGACGCGGCAGAGGGCAGCTCCCGGGTCAGCCGGCTGCATTTGCCGTGACCGGGGGGCACGGAGAGCCGCTCGTTAGCACCTGCTAGTGTGGCAGGTCGCCGGCTTTCTGTGCCCCGGATTTGTCGGCCTTTGAGTCGCTGCCTGTTGCGTCACCACCTGCCGGCATCAAGCCCTCCCCCATGCATATTAAATTGCATACATTATAACCATTACGGCGATCAAAGGAAAATACATCAAAGTCTGTAAAGCCTTTTAACCTTTGATAAGGACCTTTGGTTGTGCCCGTATTAGAGAAAATTTGCTTTTAATGGTGAGTGCGTGTGTCAGTGTGTGTGTGTTGGCTGGAAGTCCTAATAATTTCAGTGATCTTTTTTTGCATCACATTACAGATGGATACTAAAACTATATAAATTGTGTACAGTCAAACCCTTGACACTTTGAAAGTAGAACATACAATATATATATAGAAATAAAGAAAGAAAGAAAGGAAAGCAACAGATCTAGAGGTACATGTACTTGTACACGCTTGTACACTGTAGCTACAGAAGGGAGTAAACCAAATAAAACATATATTATAAGCACAGAAGTACATTTCATTACAGGATCTACATGTAAAATGAAGGCAAACTTGCAGTAGCTAATGCTCCTTTAGGCCACATTATTCTAATTTTCCAACTACGACCATTTAAAAACCATGCTCATACATGTGGACCAGAATTTTCAGTGATCTTCTTCACAAATGTTGCTTTTGAATTGCCGTATTGCTAATGGTGATATGCAGACCACAGTCTGGCAGACTTTGGTTTATGACACAGTCAATAGGTGTGAAATACAGCTCATTAAGTTTGCATAATGAAAATGTTCTAACTGCGATAAGAATAACATAAAATCATACACCACAGTAACAGCCTAAAGCAAAGGTATCTGCTTTATGCACCATCAGTCACATATGTACAGCTTCAAGGTTGGTAAGGCCACACCAATTCAATTTCTTGGTTAACGGATTTTTCTAGAAAAATAATGGAGCGGGCGGGTGAAAAAAAAACAGGCCTAGGCATTCCATTATGGCCCAAAATGGTACGATAGGAGCCATGAACTCAACACATCAGGATGGTTCAAAATTTAAACAATGAATTTTGAACTTTAAATGATACAAAAATGTTCCACTGCATTGAAAGATTGAATACATTGTAACTGTAACAACTAAATGTAGGAAGAAAAGGACTGTTTTCAACTGTTCAGGGCAAAATATGAGCATTTTGCAGTTGATTCTGTTTTTTTTTTTAAATATGAGCATTTTGCAGTTGATTCTGGTTTTTTTTTTTTTGCAAATCATAAAAAAATGAAGCGTTAACCAAGAAATTAAATTGGTGTGGCCTAAGGCTGACAAAAAATGTTATGTTTCTGATTTACCGACAGACCCTAGAAAAACCTGTTGCCCCAAGTAGCCTTTTTTTGGTCAAAAGCTGGCAGGGACATAAAATTTTCAATCTGACGTCTGAATTTTAAACCCTTCAAACATTATTTCACGCATTTTCAGACACAAATTTTTATTGAGTAAATCATGTGAAATATTTGTCCCATCTCCACAAGAAATCGGAGGGCCTAATAAGGGACAAAACCTGATCGACAATGCTATCCCTGATGAATTCCAGTACTAAATTTCTGCTAAACTGTATTTATTGGCATCACTTCAGGCGAAACCTGAACAAAAAAATACAATCCTTACCTTAACCGACCCTAATTTTTTCAGGAATGAAATCAGACTCAATTTTTTTTCAGGACTGAAACCAGAAACAGTTTTTTTCCCTCTGCCTAACCCCAGCCGGCTCCAGCTGGGAAAACCCATTTCAATTCTGCCCAACAGTGTAGAAGTAACGGCCCTACAGACCAGCCCCTTCTGGGCCCGAGGCAGTCGGCATTAATTAGCAGAACCTAATTGGACAGCCACAGCTGACTGCACCCTCTAACGAATCCTTGCCGTTCAGGTTAGTCCTTCGTGAAACTGCCTGCACAGGAATCAAAGAGTTCTTCCCTTTGTTTCATTACTGACGATTTTCCTGCAAGTTGAATTCATCGAGCCACGAATACAGACAGACTGAGCCAGAAATTTTGTTTCAGATTTCATAGAATTTTATCAAAAAAGCAGTTGTGGTTAGGCTAAGTTCTAGCATGTATTTTACATGTATTTTTAAGTTGTCGTTCTTTTTATCTGGCATGATGTAGATGTATTTGTATTTATCCCAGAGTGATATCCATGGTAGACATAATATGTCGGGGGATCTCCCCAAAGCATCATTATGGAACAATATAAATCTTTTTAATGGTGCCACCATACTGCCATCTGAGAACTATCACACTGATTATCAAAAATAGGGTGTCCTAGAAATTCTACAGAACATTTTTTCTTGTCTCT
>NW_017804276.1:593154-630037 GCF_001625305.1 Branchiostoma belcheri | reverse complement strand
TGTGTGTGTGTGCGTGGTGTGTGTGTGTGTGTGTGGTACGTATGTGTGTGTGTGTGTGTGTGTGTGTGTGTGTGTGTGCACGTGCATGGGTGTGTTATTATGAGGAATAAGGAGGATTTGGAAAGTGTCCTTAGTTTGCAGTTGAAACTATCCGTACAGTAGAATTACGTAACACACATCACAGTGTTGTGATTACATGGTAAGGATTCACGATAAACAAAATAAAACCACTGCAAACATTTCATAATTTACAGTACCCCTTGCTCCATCATTCTCTAAATTTCTGGAAAGATTCCTGTATAGCTACATTGTAAGGCACACCTCTTTCAAGATAGCGTACAAAGGAAAACTGTCAATCATACTGCAACAGTTGGCCATCTTAAAGACTACTCAAGATTGCATACGACGTGTCTTACCCAGGTGGTCATTCCCCGAGACGAAAACCTGGCGATCTTGTCCTCGAAGTCGATCCCGCCCACCCCGATCACATCCATCTGGTCGGCCGGGTTGTTCAGTGTCCTGTCGACGTACGGTGACAGATAATAAACATGTTAGTCTTACGACGACACGGTTAATTGCTTTATGCGTTAATTAATGACTGCCTTGCAATCGTTGCCTGCATGACTGATGATGTGCATACAAAGCATGTTCTTGTGATAGCTTGGGGAAATATTTTATGGGCAGTGTTTTATTTCCCTAGCGGAGGGAAGCGCAGTGCGATGACGGCATGTTGACAAGACTTTGGGACACCCACGGATCCAGAGAGCACTTCACAGACACAAAATCACGGAGAAGACTCCAGATGAATTATGGAAGAAAAGGACAGGGATGGTGTATGGGACTTGAGACGATGTCACTATCAATAACGCTGTCGATAAAGCAATGGAAATCATTGAAAAAACGTAAGAAGCAAAATTACATGTATGTTCTTGTCTGGCGGCATACAATAATTCATTAGTGGAGAATTTATCAAGTTACTTGGCTTATTTTGTATTATGTAATGTTTGAAATGAGCTCATGATTTGCTAACCTATGTACATGTACATGTACATGTACATGTACATGTATGTTACAGCATTCATCCTGAGGATCACTCTCTACATTCGAAGGCCCTAATATATACAAGATGCACACCCCTACTCTACATGTAAATCTTTTCGAGAAATGACGTGGGATCTTTAACATGCTTGACGTGTGGCTTTCCTCAAACATAGGACATCTGGCTTTATGTCCCATCCAAGAGGACAACCTTAACAGAAGCTTGGTCCTTTTCACATTAGTCGAGTGAGGAAAAGTAATGACGGTTAACATTGGGGTCTGCTAGGGATTTGAACTCAGAACCTTCAGATTCTGAGTCACAAGACCACCTTGCTACATGTACATGTACCCAGGGCTCAAAATTAACGGTAACCGATGGCCAGTGACCACTGAAATGTAAGCTGGGACAACTAAAAAGACAATTTGGGATATATTTGGGACAACAGAAAAATAGTCAACATCAGAATGTCAGCCCTTGTTTTGTTTGGCTCCAGAAAAAGCTACCCCAAATTTCTCATTTACTCTACATGTACAATTATAGAATACCTGGAAGCCAGAATGTAAGCAAAATAAACCTGATTTCAAGTTCACTTCCTGAAAAACAGGTTGGGGCAGTTCATCCTCACTTTGGGACAATTGAAATTTATTTTTGGGACAGTGCTGTGACAATAGGAAAAATAATAATTTTGAGGAGTGTGTACCACGGAGGCTCCCCTTTCTGGATAAGATTGCACCGACCAGACTGCACAACCCTGCGTTTGGCCCAACGTTCTACAAGTGGCCGACCACCTGTTCAACGTAACACTTCACGCTGTTGCAAGTCCCTCGAGCTGCCGGCTAATTTATCCCGATGACTCTTCGACACACCTGATCAAATCTCAGGCAATAGGCAATCAACTTTCAGACGAGTGGCTGCATCGATCAGGGCTGTGTTATTAAAGAAGTGTTAAGTTGTATGTAGTCTTTGACTATACTGCTGTGGGGTTCCTGACACAGTATTCGACTTGTCTTCACACCAGATCTTGTCTTCACAACAGGTTCTGTCCGACGGTCCACACCAGCAAGGCCACACAAAATCAATAAACTGGGTCTGTTGGCCATCTCTGACTAAAGCCCCGGTCACAACCCGCCGTGCGTGCTTTTTGTCCGTAGGTTTTTTTGGGAGGCCACGTCTGCTACGTTTTTCTGAAAACGTGCGTTGAATGCTCATAGGCTGTACAGGGCACGCACGTCGCACGTACGGGTGGTGAATCCGCAGACCGCACGCATGAAAAGTTTTACATGCACTTAAAGTTCTACGGCGTGTCTGCGTGCTCCCGAATCCGTAGGATTCCGTACGGAGGCGGTGCTCACCACGCACGGATGCCCTACGTTTGCCCACGTTTTTGCACGCAGAGACACGCACGGCAAGTTGTGACCGAGGCTTAACTCCAATTTTTAAGCTGTTGTCAAACTAACATATCTATCTATTCATTCATATTGGTTACAGGAGACCAATGGTTACAGGTGACCAATATATAGACTCCCTTTCCCCACAGAATCTGCTTGGAGATAACTTATCTAACAGTTAGAAATGCTGACAATCAAAATTTCACTTCTTTTTAAAGACAATAAAGACGTTAAATAAGAAATCAGAGATTTCAAGCTGTCAGGAAGGGTTTTTGTTTTTATGAATGTATTGGCACTGTATTGTATGATCATTGAATTAATCACAAAATTATTACTTGAGGATCATTACTCATATGATTGTATAATATCACTTAATCCAGTATTACACCACAGTTAATGTTTCATACCATGATTACATAGTACACCTTTCTCACAACCTCATACCACATCCTATATCATCCAGGACACATGAGTCACAACCCTGTCAATCAACACATTCAATCTCCACCAACTCACTTCAAATACATGCTGCTGAGGATAAAATACTAGTAGCTGTACATACAAACACCCCTTAAGGCCACACCAATTTAATTTCTTGGTTAACGGATTCGCCCGCTTCGTTTTTTTTCTGATTTGAAAATAAAAATAAAAATTCAGAATCGACTGCAAAATGCTCCTATTTCGCCCTGAACAGTTGAAAACAGTCCTTTTCTTCCTAGTTGTTACAGTTATTCCATCTTCCAATGCAGTGGTATCATTAAAAGTTCAAAATTCATTGTTTGAATTTTGAACCAGTCTGGTGTGTTGACTTCATGCATATGGCTCCTATCGTACCATTTTGGGCTATAATAGGATGCCTAGGCTTGTTTTTATTTGAATTTTTTTTCGCCCGCCCGCTCCATTATTTTTCTAGAAAAATCCATTAACCAAGAAATTAAATTGGTGTGGCCTAAACCAGCATAACCAAAAACAATCAAGTTAAATGTGTTCTTCTCCTTGTTGTGCCAGACCAAACTTGTTTCAAAAGAGTGCTACAGTATGGCAAACACGCAGACTACTTAGGTACCCGGAACACTGGGGTGGAAAAGGCAATTTAGTAAGGGATGTGATCTGAATGTTGATTGGCTCAAAATTTCCTTGATGGCAGGTTTTCAATAACTTCCACCAATCAATATGGTGCTTTCTCGTGTGTGCCGATCTTGGAGCTTGTTGCTTTGGAAAATATCACCTCTGTACAAGGAGTCCTTGAATTTCAAACTGTTGCCTGATATTACTCTTCAATGGCTATTCTTGGTATCAAAATATTCTTCAGTGAGGATAAGGAAGTTGTCATCATTACAGAACTGTCATCATTACTATAATTATAGTCATGATTATGGAATCAATCATAAAAATACATAAATTCTGCCTTTCCAATGTTTTCACATTTCCACTGTTTGTATAAGGCACACACTGGTACATGTAGTACATGTATATTCAGTAGACCAGACACCAAATCAACTGCATATTTCAATGACACAGAAGAAAAATCAACCAAAATCAAAGAAATTCTTAAACGTTTTCACTGGTCAAATTTAATACATTTACCCACCTTTTTACCTTGTATCAAACACTGTACTTGTCTAGTACATTTCACCTTCAGTATACGATTTTGTACTTTCCTACTGTCGACCTTGCCGAACTATTCTAAGCAAGTCTGGGGGCACCATTACCAATATTACCCCGACTAGGCAGTCCATTTTGGGGGCTGTTAGAGTGCATATCTGAGGGCACGGCCTGTGTACAGAGTACTATAGACTGACTCTCGTGCCTCCCAGTTCCAAATTAAAGATGGCAGACACAATACACTCTACCCTAGCCTTACCTGTAGGTCTGCCAGCTTCAAGAGTCACAATTCATTCTCCTTAATCTGGTCCAAATGAAGGATTTCCAAGGTTTAACCGCTGGGCCCCAGCTCAATGGCATTAGCGTGGCACCATTAGAATGACAATGTCCGACTCAGATACAATTTCCACAGACCAGCTGAGGGCTGATACAGCACCAAATGAAATGGATTTTTCTTTCACTGTAGATTAGGTGGACATTCTGTTTTGTAGCTTAATCAGTAGGCTTTTGTTAGTCTGTAGACATGTGATTTAAAACAATACAGAAGGTG
Organism: Branchiostoma belcheri; assembly: GCF_001625305.1. Lineage (NCBI taxonomy): Eukaryota > Metazoa > Chordata > Leptocardii > Amphioxiformes > Branchiostomatidae > Branchiostoma > Branchiostoma belcheri. The sequence goes on along the minus strand of NW_017804276.1, from coordinate 625,455 downwards.
ATAAGGTGGTCATGGGGTTAGGGTTGTTGACTAAAAATCAGAAGGCTCTGAGTTCGAATTCCCTAGCAGACCCCAAGGTTGTGCACTTGGGAAAAGCACTTGACTTGCTTTTGCCCTTGACTCAGGTGAAAATGAGTACCTACATGTAGCTTCTGTTAGGGATGTCCACACGGATGGGATGCAAAGCAGAGTTCCCTTGTATGAGGGCAAACACACCTCATACAACTGTACATCCATCCAAAAGAGAAGAGGTCCATCCCGTTGTGAGTGGATCAAAACTTACATGGCTTGTACATTGTACTTACTGTAGAAAACTGATGTTTACCATACATTTTTTTTGTACCTGGTAGTTTACTGGGTATATGCCAAACAAAACAATACTACAAGCATTTGGGTTGCTTGATGTTGAATACATGTACATATAGAATACAACACGGGGTATTCCGTATCGCCCGAGGTATCAGCCCGACCGTGAGTCGGATTGCCTAACGGCCCAATTCACCGTGTTGTATTTTATTTATGTCATACCCACCCAAGAAAATGCGCCTTTCAGTGCAAGATGAGCCAAATTTGGTGCCCCTAAACCCTAAAGTGCAACAACATCAGTTCCAACGTCCAGATTCTGTATTCGAATTTTCGAAAGCGGCACACGCAGTTAGGGCAGAACGCGTTCGAATCGTTCTATGGAAGACATGGAGCCCGGAAACCGTTATCGAACGTTATCGCAGCCCGGGTATACGTATGATATAAATGTTGAATACCAATGTACCAAAAGATAGGAGGAAAAATCTACTGGCACAACAATTATTACACAAGCTGCAACCATACAAAATTTAATGTACATGTGTGTGTGATAGATCCTGTTACATCCACAGGTGGCCTACCAGCACAAGCTTATGGTACTAGATATCCCTAATGGAAAGGTAAGTAATTATAATACAGACAAGCAAAGCCTTCTCACATTCAACATCTCCAATATCAATGAGCCTCCAATTACTTTCATCCACTCTACAGAATTCTCTCTATCCAAAAAGTAGGCCACGTCTTTAGGGATGATAGGTGTCGTTTAAAAACAAGGCCAACAAGTATACTGCAATAAAAATTACAATGAGCAACAGTAACCCTGGCTCTGGCATGTCCTGATCAAAACCATTGCAGCAGTACCATAGCAAGCTGCTAAGGGGCCCAAAATGTAACCACTTGGAGGTCCTACTTGGAAGACCTACTCACAGGGCTCGAAATTCATTGTTGGGAACAGGTGCACTGGTGCACCCAACCTAACAAAATAGGTGCACAAAAAATTTTTTTCGGTGCCCATACAAAATGAAACGTAATTACAGGTCTTACTGCTCCTCTTCTGAGCTTGAATCTAAAATGAGAGCTAACTTCGAAATGTTAAACAAGTACTACAACAAAGATTTTATTATTTTCTAACACTAAGATACCAACAATATCCTGCATACTATTATACAGTTAGTATGTCAAAAATACCTACAAAAATATTTGGGTGCACCAGTGTACCCACAGAAAAATTGGGGGCACAGCTCCAATTTTGACCGAGTATTTCCAGCCCTGTACCCACCTACCGAAGGTACACACAAAGGCCCCAGGCCTGAAAACATAACTTTCTTGGCAAAGGTAACAAATTAAATATGTTTTCCTTTCGTGAAGGTCTTTCACTTTGACTTTATTAATTAGGATCCACAAAACATAAAAACTGTGCCTTACCCGTACAGTGGTCCATCGTTGCCAATGGCAGACACCATGATGACTTTGTTGGCTGTGAGTTCCCAGACTTTATCCACAAACGGGTGGTCCATGAAGTCTGGTCCACCGATACTGAGGTTCAAAACGTTGATCTTCTTCAGGATGGCATAGTTGAAGGCATCGAGGAACCATGATGTGTAGGAGACCTGGGGAGGGGCATGTTGAACAGACCTGGTTTTACCATGTGCCACTAGATAACATTGTACTGTGATTACTGGAGGTATTGTTTTTGGCGCATCTGTGTGTGTGTGTGTGTGTGTCTGTCTGTCTGTGTGTGTGTTTGTGTTTCCGCACAGTTGTAGTCAGCATAACTTTATAACGCCTTTATGGATTATGATGATATTTGGTATGTTGATAAGTCTTAGGAAGACAAAGGTCAAGGTCAAATATGGGCCTCCTGGTGGCTGACCTTGGTACTGCAGCAGAACTTCAGGTTTTTGTGTCTTTTGAACGGAACATGCTATGGTCTTGATGTTTTGGTGACAGATAGCTTTTCCTGTCAGGAATAAGTGGTGTGAGTTTGGTCCCCCTAGCAGCTTGTTCTGGAACTGCAGGAACTCTTGTTGTACAGAGTACTGTAATTCGCTTTATATTCATTCCAGCAAAATTTCACAGTCAAAGAAAAATGGAGGTGCTCACGGAACTATATATTCAGGATGGTGGCAGTTGAAGACAAAAAGAAAGTTGGCGATGTAACGGTAATATGTTCACAGTACAGAAGTGACGGTGAAAAATACATGGCATATATGGCATAATACAAAATATTGCATGTTTGCATACGTTTCACATGCAATTTGAAAAATACATGCAAAATTGCTTGACTAAGTATTTTATAATTAGAGTCAGTAGTAAGGACAAAAGAGTAAAAACAGTATTTCACCCCTAGCCTGATTTTTTCAGTCTGGAAAATTGCATGTTGCTTAATTTTCCTTCAATCTGCACTATTGAAAAAGTCTCTACAAAATGCAGACTGCAGCAGGTGGGTTTTTCTGACACTATTCACGGTTTGCAAAGCTCACGGAATGCTATTTCTTGGGATTCAAGCTTCAAGTTAAAATGGGCATCAATGCAGATTATTAAAACTGATAACGGCTGCTCAACTGAGCTGGATGTCAATTCCCCATGTTGGGAGTTTTCTCCGTGTGATCCGTTACTTACTTAGTTTGCATGAAGGATGCATTTTACCAGCCGATGTATCTATTCCTAATCCCCACAGACAACCCAATAGGAATTATCATGTTCATCAAATGGTTATATCTAACGCTGTCACATACATCAATGTCCCATTACCTTCCACGCAACTCCCTAGCCAATCAATTAACGGCAATTCAAAGGCAACTGACAGGTTCTTCTAGGCAAAGGCGAGGAAGTAACTCGCATTTCAAAGCTGGTTTCTTGCTCGGCGCTAAGCTATGTTCCCTTGTTCTTTCCTGGTGGCAATGCCACGGTCAGTACCTCACATGACGGTCACACATGCAGGAGACATTACAAGGAGACAGTCAACCTAATCTGCATTCTGCAAATAAGACCACACCTATTTAATTTGTTGTTTCTCAGATTCACCCTGCCTATTTTTTTCTGATTTGCTACCAAAAAAATTTTTTGGGTCTAAGTTAACTGCAAAATGCTTAATGAAAGACATATTTTGGCCCCAACGGTTGAAGAAAGTCTTTTTCTTCTTAGTTGTTTAAGTATTTAAATGTAACAATGCAATTTTGTTTCATTAAATTCAAAATCTATTGTTTTAATTATAAACCAGCCTGGTATGTTCACTTCATGGCTCATATTGTAACATTTCTGGCTATCATGGGGTGCCTAGCCCTGTTTTTTTTTTCCCTGTCGCTTCATATTTTTTCTGAAAAAAATCTGAGAAACAACAATTAAATTCGTATGGCCTAAGGACAGGGTTGGACAAGTTTTCAAAAATCCACTTGCCGTATCGGGCAAGTACCTGGTCATTTCCAGTTGCCCGAACCAACTTTTCACTTGCCCAAAATTTGACGCATTTCTCTGCATTTTACTAGCAGGAAGGAAATTATTTTATTATAATAGAGTTTATAATGTTGGATGCTTTATTTATCAAAATTGTTTGAAACTTGGTCGAAATACGGTAGGGGCTATACCTTGCATCCAAAAAATATACTTGCCCAATCGGGCAAGTCCAGGGGGATATTTACTTGCCCGAACAGTACTTTTACTTGCCCTGGGCAAGTGGGCAATGGGACTTGTCCAACCCTGCTAAGGAGACAGTGAACTGAATCTGCATCTGCAAATAAAGGCCCGCCCTCACTCACAAAGACATCCAAATGTACACAGATGGCAAGGGAAATGTGTGCTGCTGCATAAGCATTAAGGGTTGCAAATCGAACTTACGGATGTAGCTATGTATAAAGCAGTATGCCTGGTTTCCTGGTTTTCTTTCCACTGGCATTACAAGCATGATCTAAACCACATGGAAAAGACCCCCTTTAAATTAGAAAGCGATTGGTGAGCAACTGTTGAGCGAAAAAAATTTCATTTGTGTGACCCTTGATTTAGAAGTGGGATTTAAAGGGGAACAAAACATACAAAATGTACACAAATTTGTTACCAAATCTGTCAAATATTTGGTTGCTTAGCTGTCTTTGCCTCAAGTGTAAAGGGATGTTAGAAACATGGTACAAATGTGTTCTGCAGGTGAAAAAACTATAAAAAAAAGGATAAAAAATTTTTCTTCTGAACCAAACTGAATTGAAATAAATAATCTGGCAGAAAATTTAAGGAAAATTTCTCTTAACATTGGGTTTAGATATCATCTTATGGTTGCAAAGTTGCTGGTATATCAATTGGTATAAAATGCCCTATTCTGCCCTTGTAAAAAATAAGTTGTAGACTCGCAAGTAGTCAGTACTGCTACCATTTTTCATAGCCAGCGAGTGCATCACCGTATTCTTACTTTTCATGACAATACCCACTTAACAATGTTATATGTTTAACCTCCATTCGGCCCCTCATTCCTTCTTGTCCGACGTTATGCTTCAATATCGTGTAATCCGCGAGGAACGACACACGCTCGCGGACGTTATTGGGATGATGGGCGCGGGCGTACCCACCCGTAACGAGCAATAAGTGCGATTGCGGCACGGTTGACTTGAGCACTGCCATTGATAGGCCAGGTCGTGCCATCATTAAATCGGCATTCCCGCCATTATGACACGGCAGAATTTAGGAGATAGTGGGAAATGGTGCAATCATTCCCTTACAAGGTGATAACACTCGCCGCGACTAAGGCCCCGTTTTGCGGGGGGGATGATGGAGTGTCAGTCCCGATAAAGGCACACCGTGTGTCTCGCTGGCAGATAATTATACATGAATATAGGACACGTGTAGGAGAGGGGAATGATGCACTTTCTCTACACTTCATTGAGTAATCGTGCATCCTTATACAAGATAAAGTGCTCTATGGTTGGGAAAGGGGTCGTGTGCTGTACCAACCATCCAATGTTATTTTGTCTGTCAGAAAATGGGAAGCCATGAAAAAATTTGTATCTCATTTTTTGTCTGTGCCATCACAATGTTACGCAACAAGAAACTTCTGAAATACTTCTAATAGTACAAATACCTTAGGACATGAAATGTTACAATCATGTACAAGATACAAGATCTTACATACGGGAACATCAATGTAATGTTACTGGTACTGTATCTGAATTTATATCATACCCGGGCCGCGATAACGTTCGATAACGGGTTCCGGACCGGGCCGTACTTTACGGTACGGCCCGGAACCCGTTATCGAACGCTTCCATGGCTTCCATAAAACGATTCGAACGCGTTTCGCCCTACCCGCTTGTGCCCCTTTCGAAAATTCGAATACAGAATCCGGACGTTGGAATAGATGTTGTTGCATTTTAGGGTTCAGTGGCACCAACTTTTGGCTCATCTTGCATTGAAAGGCACGTTTTCTTGGGTGGGTATGACATAAATAAAATACAACACGGTGTATTCCGCATCGCCCTCGGTCCCGGCCCTCCCGCGAGTCGGATCGCCCTCCGGCCTGCGGCCGTCCCGACACGCGGTCGGGCCGATACCTCGGGCGATACGGAATACCCCGTGTTGTATTCTATATGGACCCACACTCAAGTATATACTAGTACATGTAACGTTTTGACTTATTTTGTTAAAATGTATTCCTTCTGCAATGATAGAAAATTTGGCATTGGAAGGTACAGGCAAAGGTCTGGACCTGTACCTAAACCTCTGTACATGTACTAGTACCTGTAAAACTCTGTACTTTAAGAGAGGGCTGCGAGGGGAAGATGTGCCGTGGTTGGATGATCTGGAGCAACAGGCTGCGTCTGCTTACCGGCGCGTCAAATGAAGCAGATTTATGGCCGTTCGACCGCACACCGTTATCGCCAATTAGGCGGGAAAGGCAGCATTATTTATTTGACGATCCGTCATTTCCACCCAGTCAGAGGGAGCCAGTGTCTCCAACTGATTATTGCCAGGTGAACCCTGATTGTGGGTCATCTCAAAAGTCATAATCAAATTCTGTACTGTCATCAGTTCGTAGAGGGGGGAAAAGACTACATCTGTCGTAAATATATTGAGTCAATAATAATGAAACACGTTTAGTCTTTAATTTGTGACACAGCGAGTTGAATGGCATGCTACTTGCACTTGCATGTATTATTAGTCCAGCCATTTAATTGATGAATAATGTTTTATATCTCTGACCGAGTGTGCTTGATATATTTTGGAAATTGTACCTGTATGAGAGACTAACTTTGCAAGAACAATATTAATACGAGAAGAAACACCATGACTGATTTGACAGCAAAAAAAAAAGCAAGAAAGCAAGATGCATGGGGGTCGTTACGATGTCAGTTTGGAGAAACACTTAACATCTGGTGATGATCCCTCAAAAAAAGCCGGGTTATCCTTTTCATGCCCATGAGAGGAATACACCATTAAAACATATCATGTGTGCACATTGAAAAGAAGGCTTTAGAAAGCAAACGACCACATACCAAGTGTTCTCAGGAAATGCTATTATGTTCTGCAGCCCCTTCTGAGTCTAATCTACCGGTTGAAGCCGGCTGCTGAGCATGTCTCAAACGCTGACAGAAATGGATCAATTCCTGCACAGCCCTTATCTTCGCGATCTCCTGTCCAACCAACTTACCTACCAGTCTGGCAATCAATTTTGCTGTACTACAAAGGCTTCTCCATTTCCATGACGACGAGTGGTGGGGAGATAGGATCGTTTTTGGCGACCGGTATTCATAACTGGTTTCCCCGCGTATAGCCAACGCATGACAGCGGCATGTATTCAAACAGACAAATATAGATACGGCTGAGACAAGCCAGGGTACAGGAGGCCATTATTCCTCACTTCTTGGCTACGACACTGTCCAAAATAACATCAGTAAACTGTCCTTTATTTGAACTAAACAGGTACAGGCCAAGCTTTTTTTTGGAGGGGGTGAAATAGCTCTGTGCTTGTGGATGTTGGCATGTCTTTAGTTAGAAGTGTGGTGGGTATAGACAGAAGTCGGGGCTCAACATCTTTTTTCTTCATACAGGTAATTTTGTACCAGACAAATTTTACCTGCACTACTCAGACATACCTGCAGAGCTCTAATTTTACCTGCCGTGGATATACCCAGTACATGGACCAGTGTAGGTTAGGTGCAGGTTGACATCAGAAATACCTGCACAGCTCCAATTTTACCTGCACTAACCTGCATATACCCAGTACATGGACCAGTGTAGGTTAGGTGCAGGTTGACATCAGAAATACCTGCACAGCTCCAATTTTACCTGCACTAACCTGCATATACCCAGTACATGGACCAGTACAGGTAGACACTCCAATTTTACCTACACTAACCTGCATATACCCAGTACATGGACCAGTGCAGGTAGACATCAGAAATACCTGCATAGCTCAAATTTTACTAACCCGCAAATGAAGGTGGTAATTTGCGCCCTGGAAGTCTCTACAAAAATATTCTGTACCTGGTGCTCCTGATTGACTTGCAAAGGGAGCAGAGCAGCTCACTGCGTTGAAAGTCACCCATCACCCCGAAAGCTCTCTCTACAAGCTCTAATTGCCCGGCCTTTTGATGTTTCCCTTTAACAGGATTACATTAAGCCATGGTGGCATTTTAGGCCCATCTACATGGCCCAAATCACTTGTTCTTGGAACTGGGTACATCATTCTCTCAACAAATACCCATGACATGTCTCCACTCTGCCAGCTAACAATTTCATGATTCTGCCTTCCTACAAAAAATTGGCCTTTTCTTGACTGATCCAGCCAATAAGTTAGACGGATTGAAAAATATTAAAACAATTTTATTTCTTATCCATCATCAATAGGAAAAGAGATCAATCTTAATTTTGTCATTTATTCTGCCTGCTCTCCACAAAAATGACCTAAAAATGAATTTTTCACTACTTAAAATGAATGTTTTTTTGTGGTGAAGTTTGCAGCTAAAACAGTCATTGTGACACAAAAACGCATTTGCGTTGTCACGATTTCACTGTGAAAATAACACTACTGTCAAGATGTACAGTATCTGTATGTCATTTGCACACAGCCTAAAATATGCCCGTCAATATACATGTATGTCCATGTAATAGAGGTATGGAGGAAATGTATGCAGGCCAGCATTCAAAGATAGGCTCCACTGATGTCTCCTACCCTCAATTTAGATATAGCTCTGATAAGCCACCTGTCAAGTACTGTAAACGCATTGTACTTTCAAGGGGGGAGAGAAGTGGAGTTTTTCGTGGTGTTTGAATCTCACAGTTGCAACGACTCTGTAGTGCAACAGACACACAAGACAAATATTTATGGCGTCAGGCAACACCAATTTAATTGCTTGGTTAACGGATTTTTCTAGAAAAATAATGGAGAGGGGGGGGGGAAATAAAAATAAAAACAGGCCTAGGCATCCTATTATGGCCCAAAATGGTACGATAGGAGCCATGAAGCCAACACACCAGGCTGGTTCAAAATTTAAACAATGATTTTTGAACTTTTAATGATACCACTGCATTGAAAGATGAAATAACTGTAAACTAGGAAGAAAAGGACTGTTTTCAACTGTTCAGGGCAAAATATGAGCATTTTGCAGTTGATTCTTAATTTTTAATTTTTTTTTTTGCAAATCATAATAAAATGAAGTGGGCGAATCCGTTAACCAAGAAATTAAATTGGTGTGGCCTCATCATTAAATTTTCCCTTTAACAAGACACCACAAAAACTGTGAAAATAAAACCACCGCACAAATACAAATGTATCTACAGTGCTATCAATAGAACGAGTGACAGTGGCAGTCAAACCATACAGTATCCATAAAATGCGATAAGTTTTCTTGCAACCCGAAAAGAAGGCAGAATTTGAAGATGCAGAAGAGTGATCAGGGCTGGAAATACTGGGTGCATGTGCACCTTAGTGCACCTAAATTTGAAGCTGTGCACACAATTTTTTTTCTGTGGGTGCACCAGTGCACCCAAATATTTTCTTAGGTGTTCGTATGTAAAGAATAAAAAAGATGTTAAATGTATTAGTATACAGCGCATTCTTAACATCCAAGTGTCAGAAAAATAATGAAATTATTGTTGTAGTGATTTTCTTTAGAAATGAAACATGTTACTTATTTCATTTTATATGGTGCACCCAAAATATTTTTTGTGCAGCCAATTTTTTAGGTTGGGTGCACCAGTGCACCTACATGTATTCCCAAAAATGAATTTCGAGCCCTCGGGTGATAATTCGTACCTAAGTAGTAAAGGAGTTGGATCTCACCTGATTGTTGGTGAAGACTCGGAAGATGTGCAGGTCGGCATCAGGCGCGAAGCCTTGGCACTCCTTGGAACTAGCGATGACCCCGGCCACGAACGTCCCATGGCCCAAACCTACAGGAGGGGGCCAGATGTTTAGATATCAGTCAGATACAGGTGTGTCACCACTATCGCTTCATTTTCCAATGTAACATTTTCTGTAGCCCATCTTTTAAAATGGAGCAAAACAGAATAATTTCCACATATATGTAATATATAAAGCAGGTAGTGGTACCCTCACATCAGGCTGATATATAATATATTAATGTTTACCTTAGCATATGGTCTGCTCTGATAATTCCTACTCAAACACATTCATAAACATGGTAACAGGAGTCTAAATCCCTCCTGCTAAAAAATTACAGCATGATGTAAAAAAACGGTCTTGTCACTATGCAATGTACAGCTAAATGTATCATGAACACGAAACATGTATACTCCCATTAAATAAAGTGTACCTGCGACTTATAGAAACCAGAGGCTACAACAGCCCGACTACAACATTATGTCGGCAAATTTAACCTATTGAGTGCGAGAATAAAAACGACAAGCGACATGTAAACACGAGTCGGCTTTCCCGAGGACAACTTGTCACCTTGGGGAGCAGCTATGCAGACACTTCACAAGCCGGTCTACAGAAATCACACTAATTGGTCTGTACCATTTCAGGGGGCCCCAGGGCAATACCAAAAACCCCGGCTTGTGGTAACCTCAGATATTTGTATCAACAAGAGGCTAGTGGTAGCAACAGGAGGAGGAACTGTAGCTCTACTCTCGAAAAAAAGAGATCACTGGACTTAACCAAGCCGGGTTAATGGGCTTCCAGCCCTTACCTAGCTTTACTTTCCATTGGTCAAATGCCATGTCTGAAAATTATAATCCGTAAAAAGGAACTGTCCTGGTTTGTTTGTCTGCGGCTACGCGCCCCGACTGCTAATGCCTCCATCTCGGTAATGTTGGCGTATCAAAGTGGAGCCGGCCCGAATCGAGCTCTGTGCATGCACATAACAGCTTAGGGGAGTGAACAAAAGGTAATGCATTTACCTGGAGGATCGCCAACCGTGGAGGGCACAACCACAAGGGCTTCAGCACCAAGGAAAGCACCAATCCTGACAAAACAGTGCCACCCATGTTTTCCCAACAACCTGCACAACAAGGTGCTCGCTCAGACTACAAGAGAACCGGATAACGAATGGAGTGGAGTCCTCTGTACAGCTGAAATGCCGCCATGTGCAGTGACCTACACAACACCCTGTTGCACGGCTTCCCCAGTAATGAGGGTACATGCAGAGGAAGTGGTCATTAATATTCAGAACCTTCCCATTCGCTCACCCCGGGATGACTACATCACGTACATGTACACGTACCATCCTCACACACACATGCTCATGTACCAACCTCACACAGACTATAGGGGACAATCCATCACAGAACATACCGATAATGCACTCTCAAAATCCTTCCAATATCATTCATAAAGAATTACGGCTGCATCGTTTGTGTGCATGTAGCTCAAACAACAAAAAGTGACCCGGGTAACCGACAATAAAATGCTTCAGGGAAAAAACCTCAGTTGTAGAGACACACGCACAGGAAATTATGACTTCACGTAGATACGAATCTGTTCGAGTACAAATATAGCCCAACCATAATACATATGACAGACAAAATAAACATACGTGTATCCAAATGGTAACACAACATACAGAAAGGAGAAAAAGCTTTTACCAGGGATTCTGGGGGAGGCAGTCAGCCAGCTGACCTTTGACCCTTCCCCACTTCACAGCAGGCTTACCAGTGGGGTTCTCGTTCCCAGCGGGGCCGGCTAATCAGCACAACCAATCAACATGCAGGCCCGCCGCTCGCCCCGTGCTCGTATTACCTATGAACTCTGCTAAAAGGGTAATGGAGGCAGGAATCATACCGCACACAAACTTCAGGCTTTTAATAACATTGTCGACAGGCAGGCAGATTTTTTAACATCTGCGACTAGGACATTTGGGTCGGGTAATTTACGGAGGAGCTTCATTGGCGTAATGGGCTGAGAGGGGGGCTGAGTTAAAAGGGTGAGGAGACACCTTAATCCCAGGGTGTCTCGACGTATGCAAACACCTCAGAAGTGAGAGGTAGGACCAGCATCAGCTGTTATACAGCAAACACGTACAGCCGGGCATAATTGTCTGTGTCGGCGACTTAAATCTCCCGTACATCACCCGCGAGCTGTCACCATCGCGGTGTTTCATCTGATCCGGGACGGCGAGAAGTGCCGTGAATTCCTGCATAAACAGCGGCGCTGTACATCATGTGGTGGAGCGCCTGCCGGGTTTCTCCCCTCCAGGACGACAAAATCACCCTCCCCATCTCATGACGGATGGTGGCACAGTCCCCGGATTGTCATTACCGGCTTTTCCCTCACAACTTCGGGGGCACTGAAAGGCTCCGTTTCACACGCCGGCCCTAAAATACGGGGTTTGAGGGCGAAAACGATGTCTGATGGGCTGGGAGAGCTAATATTTGACACCGTTGGCAGGTTCCCTTCCCCTGACCTTCACAGCTGCGAGGAAAGATAAGCATGAGAGGCAAAAATGGTATGCAGAACATCGGGCGCGCCTGTCGCCATGCATTAGAATCATGGCTCCCCTACTTCCTGGGGATCCCACGCCACTCTTCATTGATTAAAGCCGTGGGAGACCGGCCGTCCGCTGACGAACGATTCAAAATAGCCAAGCAGAATTCGTCAAGTAAAGGTCTTCTTTATTGATTCTGATCCATATACACATACTGGCTTCGCCTTTTAGCCTAAGTTATAAAGTAAAGCAGGGAAGACAGTTTTCACTACCACATGACAACTAATAATAAGTAGTACATTTGTAACCGAGGATTCGTATACGATGTAGCTTTGAAATGATTATGACGGGACAATCATGTGATACGAGAAAGGCAGTATGTGTACAACTAGTATCACCCAATATCTACAGCAATTTTTAGCAGTTCATATCAAACTAGGGTAATGACAAATCTGTATTTTAACGTGATAAATGAAAGGAGATCTATTTGTTGGCGGCAAGCAGTTCTATACTGACTTGTTCCAAGCAATCTCTTTCTTGGGTCCCTCTTCACTTGTGATCATGCCATGAAATAATGCTAACAAAAATCATTACCAGTATCGTAATAATATGACATGAAAAAATAACATATAGATATGTTGCTTTATATATTTGTATGTTATTCATTATTCCTTCTTCACTTTTGAAAATGCCATGAAATACATGTAATGCTAACAAAAATCATTACCGGTATCATAATGATATAACACAAAAAAATAACATACAGATATATTGCTTTATATATTTGTATGTTATTTTATTGTGTACCATGCAATTTTGTGCAATGTATACTAGTAAGGGCCACAGGAAGCATTGACATTGTCTACTGTCTGAAGGTAGACCTTCAAGCTCACCTCCTTTGCATAATTTATGTGGAAATGCTTGAATAGCCTTCTGTCATTGAGTATACTTAATGCAAATGAGGATCTTATTTGCCGAATCAATGAGAAATATTTATGATTCATCAGTCAATAGGGTCAACATCATTTGAAAAAACTAGGAAGAGAAGGACTTTCTTCAACCGTTGGGGCCAAAATGTGTCTTTCATTGAGCATTTTGCAGTTGATTTAGAACCCCCCCAATTTTTTTTTTTTTGCAAATCAGAAAAAAAATGTTGTTTCTCAGATTTTTTAAGAAAAAATATGAAGCGACAGGGCAAAATTTTTTAAAAAGGCACCCCATGATAGCCTGAAATGTTACAATATGAGCCATGAAGTGAGCATAACAGGCTGGTTTATAATCAAAACAATAGATTTTGAACTTTTAATTAAACAAAATTGCACTGTTACATTGAAAAACTTTAACAACTAGGAAGAGAAGGACTTTCTTCAACCGTTGGGGCCAAAATGTGTCTTTCATTGAGCATTTTGCAGTTGATTTAGAACCAAAAAAAATATCTTTTTTTTTTTTGCAAATCAGAAAAAAAATGGACAGGGCGAATCCAACAATCAACAAATTAAATTGTTGTGGCCTAAATTTACTAGTGGACGGATGTGTCTATGTTATGTCTCGTGCCAGCTCACCAAGGTGACAGTTTCATCTCGGCTATTGCCTGATTGCGTCCTCCACTTGAACATGGACCTAATCAATAGGGTGATGCAAGCTGTACATCCAGGATTCAATTGGAACACCCTACTTTAATTGCCCTGTATAATAAAGACCACAACTGCTGACTAGGCATGAATGTAAATGAGAAAACTCAAGTTGAAGGACGTTAGCATTTCAAAAACAACAACAGGCGCCTAAGGCCACACCAATTTAATTTCTTGGTTAACGGATTCCCTCGCTTCATTTTTTTCTGATTTGTAAATAAAAATTAAAATTCAGAATCAACTGCAAAATGCTCATATTTTGCCCTGAACAGTTGAAAACAGTCCTTTTCGTCCTAGTTGTTACAGTTATTCCATCTTTCAATGCAGTGGTATCATTAAAAGTTCAAAATTCATTGAAAATTTTGAACCAGCCTGGTGTGTTGACTTCATGGCTCCTATCGTACCATTTTGGGCCATAATAGGATGCCTAGGCCTGTTTTTATTTTTTTCATTTTTTCGCCCGCCAGCTCCATTATTTTTCTAGAAAAATCTGTTAACCAAGAAATTAAATTGGTGTGGACTAAGGACAAGATTATAATGAGCTTCTGCTATTGTTCATTGATAATAATATATCATAATTGTGATAATGAATTTCTTAAATTGTTATCATCAATGTTTATAGAGAAGTTCACAACTTATTTGAATTGCTGACATAATCATAATTGTCATACTGGTTTCTAATGTGCCTGAACCATTGTTGTAATTTTTACTGTACATTTTTCGCTGAGTGGTTCAATGATTTTTGTATGTTATTTTCCTCTAGTGCTCGACATGATGTTCCATTGAACAAAATTGCGATGATGGAAAAAATTTCCAGCTAGCTAGAATATTAACTGTAATAAACTACATGTATAATACCTACATGTAACTCAGGTTTTTTTTCTAAACAGGGGAATAAGGGCGCTGCTCCCTCATGTAACCAGCTAGCTTTCAGATTGAACCCTAAGTAGCTACTTACATACAATGTAGTCTTTTTCAAAATGATCTTTTTCCAGTTAAGATGTAAAAACAATACAACAATGCATTCTAGCATAATTTACAAAATGTGTTACTCTTGTAAAAAAAAAATTCCCCCCTCGTTCGCTTCAGTCCCTTGCAATGCTTGTGATCTGCTCCTTCATGCTAAATTTTTCTAGAAAAACCTGTCTAATATTCCCCCCTTAGCTTTGAATTTCTAACCATTGAGTAACATCTACATTTTCCCAATACTCATGGAAATTTAAAAAATCTGACTGCTTCATCTGAGACCTAATTAACATGACTCCCCGTCTGAAAAAGGATCAACATTTCCCAATACTCATGCAAATTAACAAAACGTGAATGAGTCATTTGACGGATAATTCGCATCCAATCATTCCCCATTCTAACCTTTCAAAAGGATAAACATTTCCTCAATACGCATGAATTGATGAGACAACCTATTTACACACACAATGCATGACATTTTAACTGTACAAGATTGAGTTCTTCAATGTACTGAAACTCTGAGTGCAATTACCCTACTTGTAGGTTGACAAAAACCGTAGATGCCATCTTATCTGGGTCTAAATGGGTACAATCTGCTATCCAGGAGTTCTATTACCTTCTGGGTGCATTTACTCTGAGTCTGAGTCCCCCCCACCTTATGAGGGCCCACATATCAAAGAAAGTCATCCTGCTAATGTAGTCACCCTGCCCGGGAATGACTTGACAGCATTCTCCCTCCTTAACACCTTCCACGCACCGCCTGTTCAAACATGCCAAGATTGCATTCCTTCCCGACAATCCATCGATTTCTTGCCACAGACCAATTAGCAAAGTGATTCGACATCGGGATTACTCTTCATTTCCTCGCGTTCTGTCCTTTCCTGCGATTGGATGGCGGCGCGCAGTCCCGCTTGATGCGAAAGTTCGGTCCCGTTCCCAATTAGTCAGGCTGGCAGGCGTGCTGACATCTGACGTGCAGACGTTGAACAAAGCAAATTCAAGTGTTCATCAACCAGAGTTGTGTTTGCGCCAGGCTCAGTCTCTTTATATGCATGTGATTGCCAGATACCACTTAAGGCATGCCAACTTCTCTTATCGCTCGCCTAACGGTACCGTAATTTGCCTGTCATCTGTGCAGGGCCTGGGTATATAAGCAATTCCCCTTAATGCAACAGACAAGGGTCTAACAATTAACAGCAATCTGGAAAATTTTCAATTCATCTTCCTGGCCACATTTTGTTCACTCAGGAAAAATTCATTTTGTATCGAAAGCAAAATCATGAAGCCCAAATTTTGTAGAGATTATATGTTTTGGCTTACTGCCAGAATGTTTTATAAATTTCCCAGCTAGGGCTTTGGGACAACATCATAAAATAATATGATAAAAAGACATTGGGTGGCAAAATTTGGTTGATTCTATTAAACTTAGATTCAATGTTCCTCCTTCTTTACTGAGTAGAATAGACATGAGTTTCATCCCTTGCACCTTTTTTTTTTCAGCAACATGTGGCTTACATGTAGATCTACCACAGACTGAATAGCCTGTCATGCTTGACTTACATAGAAAAGTCTCAAACTGAGCGCTGAGTTAGCATCATGCTGTGCTTTGGAGATAATGGTCAGGGGTTCAATCCCCACTGGGGGACTTAACTGTTTAATCTCCCAACAACACACTCTATCCTCATTTGTTCCCGGTCACAGGCGACAAGTCGTCTGCTTTCGGTCACTTCGTACTTAATGCAGACTCGGCTGTGCCAGGGCCTATAGGCCACATCTGTCTACTTAAGGGCTCAGCGAGGACTTCAATCTAACTCTTCTAACGCTCCAGTACTCCGGAGGACTTTGTGTGAACGTCTAAGCCTGGTTCTTTGCGGAGGCTGACGTCAATCAACATTTGTGTGTGATGTATAGCCCTATTCATTCAGTTAAACAAGAACTTCCACATCAAATCCCAACGTGTCTCCTGGACTTCTAAACACGCACTCCCCTTCATTGAATTTCCAAAACTACAGTTATCCTCGCCGAGATGCCACAAAACCCTCGCGGGAAGCTGTCTGGAAAAGCAGAAACGTATCAAACTTTTCACCGCCGCCTGAATGTGAAGTCTGCGGCAAGAAATCCGTGGAAATCCTACGTTAACCTCTTCGGTGCTGGTCGAACGCACGCTAATAGACCTGTCGAAGAATGAGTGGCGACGGGAGTTGCCGATTCATCCCCAGGGTTACCCTTCCAAAACCACAAAATGACTTGGTCTGTCCGGGTTATGAATTGCCTAAATAAAGCGCATTCTTTCTAGACGCTGGACCTACTTGTCTACTCTCTCCTGATTACGCGGCCCATATTGGAGAGGGAATCCGACGACCATTAATCCACCAGAGGAAGACAGCTACATTTCATCGCATGTGAACCATTCAACTTGGGATAAAGCCAATGTATACATTTTCCTCCGGCAAGTTCTGACTATACAGGCAAGAAGTCAACTTTAACATCTTGCCGATGTTGGTTCGCAAAGGAACACTGATATAAGGAAAGGTTTTCAAATGAAGCTTCCTGTTGACAGTATTGATTGTTCCCCACAACATGGAGAAACAAGATTAAGGGATAAGCAATCTTATCAAGCCTTCTTTCCCTGGATAGATGGATGGGAGGAATTGGATCAAATTAACCGAGTCTCCACCATAAATCTTGAACTGTTACTGGGTTTATTCCAGATGATGCTTTGCAATAGAAATGGCTTCTAGAACTATTAGATATGCTTGAGGTTGACAGGTTTTTCCATGTCATCATTGGTAGTTTGGTCCAAATCTATCACTGTCCTAGTTCTGTCCACAAATGTCACTGTCTGTATACTGAATGCTGTTCACAACTGTCACTGCCCTTGGTACTGAATTCTGTACTTAGTACTGAATGCTGTTCACAACTGTCACTGCCCTTAGTACTGAATTCTGTACTTAGTACTGAATGCTGTTCACAACTATCACTGCCCTAAGTACTGAAATCTGTACTTAGTACTGAATGCTGTACTTAGTACTGAATGCTGTTCACAACTATCACTGCCCTAAGTACTGAAATCTGTACTTAGTACTGAATGCTGTTCACAACTGTCACTGCCCTTAGAACTGAATTCTGTACTTAGTACTGAATGCTGTCCATAACTGTCACTGCCCTTAGTACTGAATTTGTACTTAGTTCTGAACGCTGTTCACAACTGTCACTGCC
The DNA here is from genome assembly GCF_001625305.1 of Branchiostoma belcheri. NCBI lineage: Eukaryota > Metazoa > Chordata > Leptocardii > Amphioxiformes > Branchiostomatidae > Branchiostoma > Branchiostoma belcheri. Next base: position 607,469 of record NW_017804276.1, on the reverse strand, counting down.
CTTAGTACTGAATTCTGTACTTAATACTGAATGCTGTTCACTACTATTACTGTCCTTAGTACTGAATTCTGTACTTAGGTACTGAATGCTATTCATAACTATTACTGTCCTTAGTACTGAATTCTGTACTTAGTACTGAATGTTGTTCATAACTATTACTGTCCTTGGTACTGAATTTTGCCCTCAACTATCACTGTCCTATGTACTAAATGATGTCCACATACATGTATGTGACTGTTCATAGTACGGAATGCTTAATTTGCTACCGTAATGAAGACTACCCCAATACTTGGGAGTTGTCAGTTTTGAACATATTCAAGTCAGCATCCTATACAACAACAGAGACCACAGGCTAATGTAGGTAACACAACACCTTTCCCAGAGCACTAGATAAGATTTTTTTTTCAACCAATGATGCACAAATCTTTTTACAATATATCGGGCACACATACATGGCGTCAGACAAAGTAGAAATGTATGCATCAGGAGCATAAAATGTAACTTAAGGGGGATGCTTAAACCTACATGTACTCCCAGTTGGGACATGTTACATTAGCTTGTAGATAAAGCCCTCTTTGCAACTGTGATTTACCTTTCATGGTAACATTACAGGCAATCTGCCTTCAGGCAAATATTCCTGTTACCTCTGAATATTGCCGAGGTCTTCAAATGCTCTTTCATGCTTCCTTAAGACAAATTAAGTTTAGTCTGCAGCACAATAATGAAGCAATATCCTGGTAGCTCGCCTCTTTCTATTTCCTTTGTAATACTCGGCCTGTGGCAGCAACGAGAGCCGTAGTGGAAAAATTCTTCATCAAAACCTTCAAAGACTTATTTCTTAGTACCGGAACTGTTTTTGATGCTGAATGAAAGTCTTGCTACAAGTTATTATATCTTGGTCACTTCTGTTATGCCGTGATTGTGTAAACGAAGGCGTGGTGTGCGACACGCTGGGGGCATTTTTCTTTTCTCCTGAAACAGATCTTCACCATCACACACCATTCCTACCTGACCCCTGTTAAGAACTTCATCTTCTCAGAGATCTTTTCCTAAGAAGGGGATCTCAGAAAATGACTACAATACTTCATTGTCGGTAAATCTTTTCGTTGAATGTTCCTTTGGGAGCCCGCCCCCCCTCGCTATGTTATCTCATTGTTGGAGAGAGAGAGGTAGCAGTGGTGCCTGGAGTCCATCGCTATCAGCTTACTTACATCCCGGGGCTGAGCTAACTCCTTGCGGGAGGGCAATTAAGTGGTGTAGCCCGTGTTGGTAATCCCCCAGTCAGTCCTGCTGTACTTCTCGTCCACTTGTGACGCCGCAGGACACGCATGCGAGGCCGAGATAAGCTCTCTCTACGCACCAGTCAGGCATGGCTAGGTTCCTCTCCGCTCTAAAAGCGTGTTCCAGCAAAGGCTCCGAGTAGGAGGTAGGAGTAGTACCATAATGATTCTGTGTTCTAGCGTCTTTCTGTCAATTGATGAAATATCGCTGGTCAGGCCACACCAATTTAATATGATGTTTCTCTAAAATTTTTAGAAAAAATGTGAAGCGACAAGGCGAAACAAAAATAAAATTAAAAAACAGGCCAAAGCATCCCATGAAGGCCAGAAATGTTGAGATATGAGCCATGAAGTCAACATACCAGGCTGGTCAATAGAGTTTGAACTTTTAATGAAACGAAGTTGCATTGTTACATTGAAAAACTGTAACAACTAGGAAGAATTTTGCAAATCAGAAAAAAATGGACAGGGCAAATCCGAGAGCAATAAATTAAATTGGTGTGGCCTCATGACGGAAAAAAATTTTTGCCCAATCCATCACCTTGACAGACAAAAAATCTACGTGCTAAGATATAGAAAGAGATGTCAAATGTTAAAACTAAGCTTAGTCTGCCCCTCAATGCAGGAAATAGTGCTCCAGAGGTTCAAGGTTTCAACATTTTCTTGGGGGAGCATGCCACCGGCTCCCCTAGGATCGTTGCGCACTAAGCGTTTAACATGATGTTACGTCAATCAAACTATAGATGTCAGTAAAGTTTTTGAGGCTGCTAGAACAATGCACCAACAAGCAAGAAGTTTTAAAACTTACAAGGCAAACCCGCATTCAGATATTCCAGCCATGGCCAGTAAAACTGCAAGTCAGCTGACTTGGACCAAAACGACTCCTTCTAGCTACTTTATGAAGGTCTAATAATATACAGCAGTAGGAGAACCTCTCATAACCTTAACTGTGAATTATGGCACAAGACGACTGTAAAGTAAACTTGGCAGCACAACATAACTCAAGGTTTTCTAAGTACTGCCAGCAATCTACGATGTAAGTAATCGGCTTCTCAGCCCTCCCACAAGTCCATTCTGCTTTGGAAACACGCCAGTATCTTGGGGGGACAATCTAGCAGACCTACGCTGACCTTTCTACATTCAAAAGTTGGTGAAACATGGGTCCCCTCGGGCACTGAAGACATTTCCCGTCTCAATAAAACGTCCCAGACTCCGGCTTGAATGGGAAGAGTGCTGAAATGCTGTCAAGATGCCTTTAGACTGTGTGCATGATTGAAGGGATCGTCTTGTGAAGAGAGTGACGTATGATCCCGATTTCACTGATTCACGTCGACCTTCAAGTATATCTAAAAAGAAACATGTAACAAAGCCTCTCCCTAGAACACAGAATCACAGCATAAAAAGGTTCCACAAATAAATATTTCCCACAAACTACATGTATGTGTTTTCCTTTGAATCACAAGCCCTGTCACTCCTTAATGGTTACCGTTTATAGACGTCAACGTTTTCAGACGTAAATCTGGGTTGAAAAAGACGACAACTTCTCTACTGCTTTCAAAAGATCTACAGAAACAAAGTGCCTGGGGCAATGCTGATTTATATGTAGCATTTAACGGAGTGGATCTGATTGTGTCAGTGGATTAAAGGCAACGATAAATGAAGCCGTCACATGAAAAGCAACTTGCTTTTACGACAACTTGCCCAATACATCAGTGTCAAGATGGGAAATACATTATCAGTAGTTCTCTTTGCCTCCCCACAGTTGATAGTTACATTTGAAATGCAACAACATACATTGTAGATGCTGGGTTACAGGAAGTCTAATGCTGTGATAACAAAAACATGCAGAAGTAAACTTGAGTACCAACCAGTGTCCTAGCTAGTGTCTGTGTTTCCATCATTTGACTGAATTTTGCCACTCAAGGTTGACAAATAGTCTTTGACGGACAAAGATCAGCATGTATAGAGATATAGAAAGAGATGTCATTAAACTAAGCTTAGTCTACCGGTAAAATCTGCTGCTCAAAATGCAGGAAATTGTGCTTCAAAGGGTTAAGATGTCTAAATTTTGCCTGGGGGGAAGGCCTCCGGACATACGCAAGTTAGTGCAGGTAAAGTTGGAGCTGTGTAGGTATTTCTGATGTCTACCTGCACCTAACCTGCACTGGTCCATGTACTGGGTATATGCAGGTTAGTGCAGGTAAAATTGGAGCTGTGCAGGTATTTCTGATGTCTACCTGCACCTAACCTGCAGTTTTTATGATCCATACTTCCAATGTTCTGAGTGGTACAACTTTTGTAGAATTCGTCTGAAGCAGGTAATTTTCAACATGAACTTAATATGGTATGCAGAAAAAAGTATTTCCATCCCTGAAGATAAAAAAGGCATGGCCATTGGTGGAAGCTGTGAAAGCCTGCCGTGGGGACAGCTAGCGTAGGGAATGCCCATCAGGTCCACATCAATCAGACTGCACGGTCTGACATACCCATGATCTTTATTACCTCCTTCTTGTCCATTTTATTAGATCTTGGGATGAATTTGTATGGCCCTTGGCACTATCAATCCTTGACAGCCTCATCCTTTCACGGCAGTCTGCTTTGCTCCGAGAATGACCAATGAATTTGCAGGCAACTGCACAGCTCCAAGTTTACCTGCACTAACCTGCACACGCAGACCTTGCAACCCTCATCTGCCCAAGCAGATAGACTGAGAGAATCCATAAGCACAATCTGGCCACACCAATTTAATTTCTTGGTTAAGGGATTTTTCTAGAAAAATAATGGAGCGGGTGGGCCAAAAAAAAAATAGGCTTAGGCATCCTATTATGGCTCAAAATGGTACGATAGGAGCCATGAAGTCAAAACACCAAGCTGGTTCAAAATTTAAACAATGAATTCTGAAGTTTTTAATGATACTAGCCAGAGGCTATCATAAAGGGCTAGCCCTCACAACAAGAACATATATAAATAATTCGGAACAGGTAATCAAACCATTGCATTAAAAGATGGGATAACTGTAACAACTTGGAAGAAAAGGACTGTTTTCAACTGTTCAGGGCAAAATATGAGCATTTTGCAGTTGATTCTGAATTTTTTTTCATTGCAAATCAGAAAAAAATGAAGCGGGCAAATCCGTTAACCAAGAAATTAAATTGGTGCGGCCTCTGTAACAACTTACTGTGTTAAAATGTCTTCCATAAAATCTCTCAGGAAAATAAAACTGTTACAGTACTAGTCTCATTCCAGCGAGCACACATATCTGATCAAAAGAGACTGAAGACTGCGTACCAGTACAAGGCATGTACATGTTGTGTTTTGTACATGGGCTTATCCTATATAACATTTTTAATAAACACAACGTTAGAGACATATCTGTGACAAGATGAACCTTCCTCCCAACAGAACATGAATACTACATGCGGCAACTTTGTCAAACAATAGACCGTTGTGAGTTGTGGGACCCTGCAGAATTTCTGAAGTATGGAAGTGAGGCCACATCAATTGAATTTTTGGTTCTCAGATTTGCCTCTTCATTTTTTTCTGATTTGCAATAAAAAAAAAGTTCAACTCAAAAATGCTCATATTTTGCTCCCAACAGTTGAGAAAAGTCTCTTTCTTTCTATATGCTATATAATAGTTTTTCCATCTATCAATGCAGTGATTTGATTAAAAGTTCAAAATTCATTGTTTAACCCAGCCTTCTGCGTTGACTTCATGGCTCCTAATCGTAGTATTTGGGGCTATAATAGGATGCCCAGACCTGTTTTTATTTTTTTTTCCGCCCTGTTGTAATTTCTTCATAAAAAATCCGAGAACCAAAATATCAAATTGGTGTGGCCTGAACAGCATTTCCAATAAACTTGTGTGCTGAGCAGACATCGGTGCTGGTCCGGGGGCAGTGGGCCCATCTCGGACTGCTCGAGACGAGGCATGGCACCATAAATGCTTAACCGTCGAATCAATGGCGACACAAAATAGCCGCCCCTGGCAAAAGCTGCTTTTACCGCACCAATTACAGACTGTTCTGTACGTCTGGGAAGACGTGTCCCCCGGAAGGGTCTGTCTCAGGGAAACATCAACCATTCTGCCATGAGTCTTCAGACTGTCTACCTGGGTCCAGCCCAGAAAAGAACGAGAAACAGCCATGCCTTCAAATATCAGAGTTATCAACCAAGAATTGAGGTGTTCAAAAACTCGTATTTCCCCAGAACTACATGTATCGTAGACTGGAACTCGTTGCCACCAAGCACAGTTGGGGCATTATCGCTAGAAAGCTTTAAACAACTCCTGCAACTAAATGTGCAAAGATTGAGTGTAACAAGACTAGTCGTTCGGAGTGATATAGCTAGCTGCCGCTGCGCCGCGTGCCTGTAAAGCTGGTTTGTTACGCTGAAGGGTGGTTATACCGGCTATACTGATACAGATACATGAATTATAGATGCAGATCTCAGGAACCCTTTCCACTAGACGGCAATACATTGTATCTGAGAAACCATACTGCGACCGAAATCAGACTTGTCTATAAATTCTAATTGGAATGTGATGGAAGATGTAAAAAAAAAAAGGATGAACGAAAAGACAACAAAACACAAAAACATCACATTTTTTGTCGCTCAGTGGTCAGAGTTTCTACATATAGTGGAAAGGGGGTGTCTGATATACTACAATATACTTGCCTTGTATATGATGCTGGACTACTGTATCATTTTTTTAGAAATCAATAAAATCTACCATCTACGGTTTTTAGCAAATTTTCAATCCCAGTGCAAAATGCAAATGGTAGGTTGACTCTGAGGTTGATTTTATTTCTAATAATCTTACAATGTACTTCTATCCATGAATTCTATTTTTGATGACAAACAGCTACACACGTGTACGTAGTGCTGCATACCAGTTCACTGGATTTGGATCCGGACTTGTAAGAATGTTTAGGTTAAAGTCCAAAAAAACCTAAACGTCAAGAAGTCAAGACTTATTACCACAAAACCATTTCACATATCCCTTTTCTTTCCAAACCACCTAAAACCTTCCGTAGATTGCAAAATCTGTGCTGCAAAATGAAGAAAACATTGCCATCGAGCATCGTCAACTACCGCTCGCCATGTTATGTGGCAAAGTTTCACCCAGACAACATTGCAAGTTTGCCAACACGCAATTTTGTGTCTGCCATGGGTTTAGGTCCGGACTTGAACGTAAACCTCTGGACTTGAATCTGGACCTGAACCTAAAATTGGGTTTAGGTAATACGTATGCACCACTATCTACATGTATAGTACATGTATCCCTGCTTTCACCCCCCCCCCCAAAAAAAAATTGTACACCAAAACCTTGTGAAGGCAAATTTACCGTCGTTAAGGGTTTTCTCATTGGTCCAATTTGTGCGGTCCTTCAAGTTGCGGAAATGCGGGTGGTTCTCGCTCAGTCCCGTGTCGAACACTGCCACCTTGATGCCACTCCCTATTAAATAAAACATAAATCATAATTAGCTTGAAAACAGTTCAATTCTTTCACTATATGAACTATAATTATGAAGATTTTGTAATTATCAAAAATTGAACAAAACAAGAAATCTGAGGTTTCAAACTTTCCAGAAATGGTTTGTGCTCAACTAACTTACATGTCATGAATTACATCAAAGATGGGGGTTAAAATCATCTTTATTTCAATATACATGTATATACTCGTTGAAGTACACCTAGGCCAGCCCTTTATGTCATTAAGAGGAGGGCACAAGGTAAGTAAAATGTAACGAGTAACTGTGTGCATCGGACATTAAACTTTCGATTAAAATTGTTTTCTACACATACATTTCATTTAATATATGTATACTTACAAAAAATGTTTTATAGATCTTAAAGATTAAAAAAAAGAATCAAGCCTGTTGCATCAAATTTATCTTTTACAAGAGAATAGCCCTGAGGTACTTTCCCAACTCTGTGTTTCTAGCGCAGTATATGGCATAAGATGCACAAAGTGCGCACTTCCCCAGTCTACTTTAGCCATACAATTGCATGACGTAACATTCTCTGCTATCACCAGATTCCCTGTACATTACAGTTCTGCCTTTCCCTGCAAATGGTCCACTTTTTTCACGTGCCCCTTGTGTACAGCCCTAAGACTTTATTAGTATCAGTATAGCAGGGCTTGAAATACTTCTTTTCAGGTACGTGGAAAATTGCACATTGCCAAAAATGCAAAATTACATTTATGTCGATGAAGGTTAGACATCCAGGTAATAAGATATGCCAAAAAACAGTTACTCAAGCAACTGGATATGATTTTTCTGGTAGCATCCACTACCTTTCGTCAGTGACAATAAGAGACCACAGGAGAAAGGCAGGTTTATAAGCAAGAACTATTGATCGATAATTATGCAAGTAAGTGATGACAATTTTTTTTTGGAAGTCCCAAAGGAAACAAAACTTAGGCAAGTCAAGACAAGGATGATGCAAATGAGTCAAGAAGCTTCTGGGCTGGGAGTGCCACCGAGAGCTATTAAATATTATATACATAAACGAATATTACATGTAGCTGTCGGGGAGGGCCTTACCAGAGAAGCCCATGGCCCAGAGCAGGTCTGCCTGCAGCACGTTGGTGATCTGGCGCGGGACCGTACGCAGCAGGCGCCGGCTCGTGTGGCGGCCCGTGGAGTGCCAGAACGCCGCTCCCTGGAAAAACATACATCATTCTGTCAGCATAGTTCATCTGTGTTGGTAATAAGGCCACACCAATTTAACTTGTTGTTTCTCCGATTTTGTCAGGAAAAATATGAAGCGACAGGGAGAAAAAAAAATTAAAAAAAAACAGGCCAAGGCACTTCATGATAGCCGGAAATGTTACGATATGAGCCATGAAGTCAACATACCAGGCTGGTTTAGATTTTGAACTTTAAATGAAACAAAATTGCACTGTTACATTGAAAAAAGCATTTTGCAGATGTAGAACCCCAAAAAAATCTTTTTTTTTCCAGATCAGAAAAAAATTGACAGGGCAAATCCGAGAATCAATAAATTGAATTGGTATGGCCTTAATAACCAATCACTTCTGACTGTAAACTTGCGACAGTTACTGTTACAGTAACAGTTACATACAGGTTATTCACACAAGACTTTACTCCCTGGCATGTTTGATCAATTGCTGATGTCACGTATCCGTAAAGTCTCTGGTAAATATGGTCACGTGTCTGTAAATGTAACTCTCGCGAGTTTACGTTCACAAGTGATTGGTCATTCTTGGAGATCAAACTTCAAACATTTTACTACGGTAACCACACATCATCCTGATGTTAAAAAGGTGCGAGGGCATTAGCAAGTAAAGCTACGGTCACAACCCGCCATACGTGCTTCTGCGTGCTGTCCACGAGCAAAAACGTGGGCAAACGTAGGGCATCCATGCGTGGTGTGTACCACCTCCGTACAGAATCCTACGGACTTGGGAGCACGCAGACACGCCGTAGAACTTACAGTGCATGTAAAACTTTTTCTACGTGTGGTCTGCGGATTCACCACCCGTGCGTGCGAGTACGGGAGACGCGCGTGCCCCGTACGTGCCGTGCGGAAGAAGCACGTGTGAGTATGGCCTCCTTACGGTAAAGTTGCAATCGCACAGAGATCGTACGTTGTAAGCATGTACAACTCACCACTTGCGCAACGTACGATGCACGCAACCGCTCACGGCCAGACGTGGTGTGCAGACCACACTCTTACACCTTGCGCAACGTGCGAGTGACATGCGAGTGACGTGCCACTCCTTCCCCACGTTTTCAGAAAAAACGTAGCAGACGTAGCCTCCAAAAAAACATACAGAGAAAAAGCATGTAGGGCGAATTGTGACCAAGGCTTAACACGGGCTCAGCAGTAAACTGCCACATTCAAACATCGCAGGCAGAACAATAACACTACACTGCCAACAAGCTGCAGAAACCATACATTTGTACTTGTTCTGTTACATGTAAGTTAAACAAAATAATTAATAATTGTACATTCTCGTGAACAAGTTGTCTAGGTTAAAAGCAAGCAACTGCACTGAACAAATACATCAGATTCTGTAATTCCCAATTACATTGTGGGCATTAATGCATGAATCACATTAGCACGGTTGGTATCTTCCTAGTCATCTTTGATTGTGAAGGACTACCAAGACCATCTATTTCAAGTTGAAACATGGCCATTTTCCCAAGCACGAGGAAAAAACGTGCAATACTAAATAATAATAGTATCCAGTAGCCAAGCATCCATTTATTTCATGACATCAATAAGTGTTTATTCTTGCATTTGAAGCAACAATTTTCCTACAAGTGCTGGTCTAGCACAGCATATCTTATACGAAAATAGTATAATTTGCCAAATTGTACATGCTAGATATATTGTTATTGAAAAGATACGTGTATGCATGTTCTGCCCAAAATACTTTAATAGAGATGACTTTGCAGAACGTATACTAGTGGTTAGTAGTCCCAACTTTCAAGTCAACAAGTTTCATAAACACAAAACAACTGTGTGTCCTGACTTAATACCTTCTTTACTGTCACTTTATTCTTAGTTCTCTTCCCGAGAGCCCTGTCTGCTTTAGCCTTGGGTTTTATAAACTCAGGTAGCGGGCGTAGTGGCATCTTCCGTCTGGCTTGGCCCTTGCGGTTGAGGAGGACTTGGTCCAGAACTTTCTTCCTGGGCTGAAAGTTCCGGAAATAGCACCTTTTATAAATTGTGCAGGTGCAAGCGTAAGTAATCGACATGTATGTTCCGTATCCGACAATCTGTATCTGCATCAACATAGCCTAAGTAACAAACCAGCTTTGCAGACAAGAGGCATGGCAGCAGCTGGTTGTATTACGGGTGCACAGAACAACTTGTTGTAGCCTTTGTACATCTACATTGTACAGTAGCCATTGTTTAAAGCTTTAGTGATGATGCTCCTCCTACTGTACTTGGTGGTACTGTAGTAGGTTGAATGGGTTGTTGCGCATAAAAAACATTTATGTACCAATTTTCCCTGGTACATGTAGTTTACTATTAGTCTTCCCCTGTCTCAGAAACATCCTTTTTCAAACTAAGTCTTTCATGAAAGTACCCTAACTTTTAATAGCAGCAGAAAGCTGAAACAAATCTGATCATTTGTCTCCTAACCATTTGAGATGGTTCCGTTATTCCGATAAGTAACCGTACAGACTCCAGTCCTCGGAAAGGTTGGCGAGATAAAATCAGCTGTATGAAGGAGACGGCTCGGTAATGGGTCTTCACCGTCCCCCTTGAGAAGCGATGAAATGCTGCCACATATCATATCTGCCACATCTTACACCGCCTGGTCCTCTGCGGAGGCAGGCTACCATTAACGCACATCCAGGAACTTGCCGGCAGAGTGTGCCGACATCTTACGCCAAATCCTCGACAAATCTGCTGCCGTCCGCGTATGGTTCCAAATCCATTTGCTCACGATCAAGGGTTCCACAAAATGGCATCTTGTACATGTATGTACAGATCCCGATCTCGTTTACGACGCAGCATTTACCAGTGGAGATACAGACAGAATAAAGCTTTCTATAACCTGTGTTTTACTTGGGGAACCACACTAGCTTCGCTAATTGTCTTCGCTTATATCTATGGTCAGGTCATCAGTAAATCATAATGTACTGTCGCAACCAGGAGATCTGTTAACTCTGAAGAAAACTTTTCTTTCTTTTTCAGTATATTCTTTTTTACGATGTTGTTCATTCAATGCAGAAGATTTAGCGGGTAGTTTGGCATGTCTAGAGCAATGCCTGCCAAGTTACATATGATACGCTATTCCTCACCGTGCGCTATCGGTAGTACAGGCTTTTGGGGCTATCATTAGGAGGCTTTCAGTTGCTGTGAGCCAGGATATCTTCCTCCGGCAGAAAGCTCTTCCTCGGACGCTTCCTCTCACAGTTGTAGCGAACCAAATCAACCCTTTCCAACACTCCTCCCCCTGGCCACTTGTATACTGCTGAAGAATTGTATCTTCCCTCACTTCTCTCCCCAACGCTGTAATAAAAGTGGCTCAGTCCCTGCTGCTAGATTTATTTTATTACCCAGTTGCTGAGGGAGGGTGGTAGAATCATAAATGGTCCACCCTGAAGAGCGAACATCCCTCAGAAATAATGTAACCCTTGCAGGTTGTAACCTTCTTCAACGTTATTGAAACTGCATATCTCCTTACGGTTTGCTTCATTCTCGATCGCAGCGAAAAAAAGGAAGCAGCCGCACTAAATGTCATCCTTTCAAGAAGTATGTACGCTGCACCTCCTCCTTTTGGCTTTTGAACCTTAAATTACTTGTCACATGTTTGGAGACCTTAAGACATTTTTTTACATACATATAGCCAACGGCATTGAAAACTGAAAGAACTGCTAGCCGCATTAATCATGCTTTTACGCCCAGTAGCCATACACAGTGAATGAAATACTGTAGTACTTACATTATAACTCTAAATAGATGTGTGCATTTCGTGCACATGAGTCAATATTCTATCTTCTAATTACAATGGGATCTACGTATTTTATGCAATGATATGCATGATTGTGCAAATCATCACTTGGATTTCTACATGATTGTGCTTTCTACAGTAAATCTAGAAACAAGAATTCGGAGAGCTCATACCTCCATGAAATATATGAGTTTTTGTACATGTTTTTACACAGTATACTTCAGAACAAAATAACACAGGCTTTTTTTTTCAAACACACAGCTAATACAGTAGCACCTTTGGCCTGAAATATGTACAATGTACAGCACAGGCCACGAAATACGCATCAGTTTTCGCGGGACGTTCTGGGAAATACCGCGGTACGTCCTGCGGTATATCGCGAAACGCCGTGCGGAATATCGCGAAACGCCGTGCGGAATATTGCGGAAGGCCGTGCGGAATATTGCGGAAGGCCGTGCGAAATATTGCGGAAGGCCGTGCGTAAGATTGCGGAAGGCCGTGCGTAAGATTGCGGGAGGTCCCGCAGAATTTCGCAGAACTGTCCACTGGTAATGGAAACGCCGCTGCGAAACTTCTTCTGCGTAAGAAATCTTTCGCAAGATTTCGGTCGTTAATGAGCAGCTTTTGTATTCTGAGATTTACATGACACTTAATCCACCTCATTTTCACGTATTTGTTGATAATTTGTGGACAATCCCGGGGATTATCAGCGCGGCGGGTCCACGCTGCCACGGCTGTGCTTGGGCGATTGATGTTTACTATTTGAAACGCTGAGTTTGTTCCGATCCGTGTGATTCCAATAAACATCTCACATAACTACGAACTAGTTGGAAGAATGATAGATGCATGAATGCCTGTGTATGATTTAACAAACAAAATCTGACGCTATTATAAAAACTGCCAGACGCTCTTCTCCGCTGGAACAACGCAAGCTGGAGGTCAATGACCTGCGGTCGAACACGTAATGTGTATCGTCAACATTTTCTGCAAGGCATGACTTCGCCGAAGAAACCACTTTTTAAAATTTTAAGCTTTAAATGCTTCGACTCTGAGGCCAAAAATAACGAAGTTTGATATTGTCCCTGTTTGCAAGGACGCTATATGTTGTAGAAGCTCCTTGCTGTTTGTGATTATCGATTCAGAACTACGTGATACATTTTAGAGCGAGGCATTTTCCCATAGCCACACGCACATATTATACTTGATCGACAGGCGTTTCCCTTTGAAGAAGTTGCCGCCCCTGCCGTCGGCGCCAACAGTCTAGCTGGGCTGCTCCAATGATTTCGCCCGTCTTCGTTACAAACACGATCTTCACCGACTATAACCGAGGCTCTGTGATTGGTGTCTATGTGACAAATTTATATTCGCCTATCTTCGTTACGTACAGTTCCGATCTTTACCGACTATATGTATAATCTACTAACGTTACTAGTATTATCTAGGTTCTCTATTCGAGTGTACGTGTATAGATTCAGGCGTTCGTTTGTTGTTGCTGACGGAAGACACGTGGTAATATTCAGAGTCGAACTAACGTTTTTGCATATGAGAATTAATATTATTGTGCCAAGCGCGAAGCATAATTCAAGGGTTCTTTACGCCCCATGGCTTTGTTGACACGCATCAAAAATTGATACATTTCGTTCGCCACGCTGTTGGGCCGGGCGTTCCCACGCACGTCGCCATAGTAACAGCACGTAGCAGCAGCGGCACTGGTAGACTCCCTGGCGCCGCAGACCACGTGGCGTTCCGGCGCGCCAATCACAGCGCGCAGACGGGGACCCGCCCACCAGCCGGGCCACAGAAGAGTTGAGACTCCGCCCAGAGACACCGCCTGAAGATTGTTAGACGACAGTAGCTTGTTCCGCCCTGCACGGCCGGCGCGGCTTTGTAATTTTCTTGTCCCGATTTCATCCCAAAATTTTTCACAGAGTCAACTTTTATAGTCTGAGAACAAATGAATCTGCGTCAAATTTTGCATAACACGTCAGTTCGGGTTGTCCGTACCGTGTTTATTTATTTTTCGGGTGCGTTGCCGTTTTTTTTTTTGGTCTAAAAAAATCGACTCCATTTTCATCGCACCCACTACATCGCACCCTCTACATCCTCGCGCAGGTTTAATTCAAAACTACACAAACAATACATGAATCTGTTCCTTACAAATGTATTTCTCAATATATCCGAATCCAAGATCACTATATTTACAAATTGTACGATTTTTCACGATCAAAATTGTCCGGCATTTCTGGACGCACGTTACGAAGCGCTCCCTCCCACTCGAGTGCAACACACGTCCACCGCTACGAACCCTCTGCATTCTCGCCAATCCTCGCGCTAATTAACTCAAAACCACACAAACTACACACGAAACTGTTCCTTAGAATGTATATTTTAAACATCTAAATCCCAGAATGGTAACTTTGCGAATTGTACGAAATTTTACGGTTAAAAACTGATTGGTTGTTGCTCGGAAGCCAGCGGCGGCGTGGGGTGACGGACAAAGAGTAAAATTATGTATTTCTTTCAAAATGCTTGTTTTGTTTTGTACGACCAAAAATAGACTATTCTAGTAAATAAATTCAGGACTGAAAGAAT
>NW_017804276.1:509032-593134 GCF_001625305.1 Branchiostoma belcheri | reverse complement strand
CCTTTGAATCACAAGCCCTGTCACTCCTTAATGGTTACCGTTTATAGACGTCAACGTTTTCAGACGTAAATCTGGGTTGAAAAAGACGACAACTTCTCCACTGCTTTCAAAAGATCTACAGAAACAAAGTGCCTGGGGCAATGCTGATTTATATGTAGCATTTAACGGAGTGGATCTGATTGTGTCAGTGGATTAAAGGCAACGATAAATGAAGCCGTCACATGAAAAGCAACTTGCTTTTACGACAACTTGCCCAATACATCAGTGTCAAGATGGGAAATACATTATCAGTAGTTCTCTTTGCCTCCCCACAGTTGATAGTTACATTTGAAATACAACAACATACATTGTAGATGCTGGGTTACAGGAAGTCTTTGGTTGTGATAACAAAAACACGCAGCAGTAAACTTAAGTACCAACCAGTGTTTTAGCTATAGTGTCTGTCTTTCCATCATTTGACTGAATTTTGCCACTCAAGGTTGACAAATAGTCTTTGACAGACAAAGATCAGCATGTAGAGATACAGAAAGAGATGTCATTAAACTAAGCTTAGTGTACCGGTAAAATCTGCCACTCAAAATTCAGGAAATTGTGCTTCAGAGGGTTAAGATGTCTAAATTTTGCCTAGGGGGAACACCTCTGGACATACGCAAGTTACAAATGAAGACTAAGTGCAGGTCAAGTTGGAGCTGCGTAGGTATTTCTGATGTCTGCCTGCACCTAACCTGCACTGGTCCATGTACTGGGTATATGCAGGTTAGTGCAGGTAAAATTGGAGCTGTGCAGGTATTTCTGATGTCTACCTGCACCTAACCTGCACTGGTCCATGTACTGCGTATATGCAGGTTAGTACAGGTAAAATTGGAGCTGTGCAGGTATTTCTGATGTCTACCTGCACCTAACCTGCACTGGTCCATGTACTAGGAATATGCAGGTTAGTGCAGGTAAAATTGGAGCTGTGCAGGTATTTCTGATGTCTACCTGAACCTAACCTGCACTTTTGTAGAATTTGTCTGCAGCAGGTAATTTTCAACATGAACTTAATATGGTATGCAGAAAAAAGTATTCCCATCCCTGCAGATAAAAAAGTCCATCCCAACACATAGTGATGCATACCTAAACCCAATTTTAGGTTCAGGTCCGGATTCAAGTCCAGAGGTTTAGGTTCAGTTCCGGACTGGCAGACCTAAACTAGCCTGGGTACCATCCCCAGTAGTATATTCGCAAACTCTATAACTGGGTCTGGACTTGCACACATATGTAGCGTCTGGAGTCTAAATATTCGTTCAGATTTTGAACGAGCGCGCTGATTGGTCCTACTCGTCTAAGCCCTTTTTTGGGTGTGTACATATTAGGTAAGGGCTGTTCGGATGTCCGAACGGCGACGTTAGCGTCCGTTCGGACGTGCGAACGCCTTATCATCAACATGTCCGACGGCGAACCGAACGCAAAAGTGCACATGATATAGCCGTAGTCAGTCTTTCCGCGATAAATCATCAACATGGCTGACGCACAAGCCGCTCAGCTCACGGAGGTTGATGTTGACCTCGCAATCACGTCCGTTTTGGACGATTTAGACGGAATATCGTCGCTCAAAAATGAGCAAAAAGATGCATTGAATAATTTCGTTCGTGATGTTTTGGGCGTCCTACCGGTAAAAAAAGAACGCACCGAGAAAAGGAACACTCGCGCGAAGATCTGTGTTTACAAAACAACAAACATCACTTGAATAATGCAGGTGCGTCATTGGCCGTCGCCTCTGAGGCTCAGCCAATCAAATGAAGCCCCGCTGCTCGGGCTAGCTCATTACGTGACGTCATGACCAATCGTTTTATATGTGTGCAAGTCCAGACCCAGTTATAGAGTTTGCGAATATACTACTGGGGATGGTACCCAGGCTAGACCTAAACCACTTGGCATATACAAAATTGCATGTTGGCAACCTTGCAATGTTGTCTGGGTGAAACTTTGGCCACATAACATGGAGGCCGGTACTTGACAATGCCTGATGGCAATGTTTTCTTCATTGCAGCAAAGATTTTACAATCTATGGAAGGTTTTAGGTGGTTTGGAAAGAAAAGGGGTATGTGAAATGGTCTTTTATGGTAATAAGTCCGGACTCAGTTCTTGACTTTTAGGTTTTTTTGGACTTGAACCTAAACATTCTTACAAGTTCGGATCCAAGTCCAGTGAACCGGTATGCATCACTACCAACACATGGCCATTGGTGGAAGCTGTGAAAGCCTGCCGTGGGGACAGCTAGCGTAGGGAATGCCCATCAGGTCCACATCAATCAGCCTTCACGGTCTGACATACCCATGATCTTTATTACCTCCTTCTTGTCCATTTTATTAGATCTTGGGATGAATTTGTATGGCCCTTGGCACTATCAATCCTTGACAGCCTCATCCTTTCACGGCAGTCTGCTTTGCTCCGAGAATGACCAATGAATTTGCAGGCAACTGCACAGCTCCAACTTTACCTGCACTAACCTGCACACGCAGACCTTGCAACCCTCATCTGCCCGTGCAGATAGACTGAGAGAATCCAAAAACACAATCTGGCCACACCAATTTAATTTCTTGGTTAAGGGATTTTTCTAGAAAAATAATGGAGCGGGCGAAAAAAAAAAAAGGCCTAGGCATCCTATTATGGCCCAAAATGGTACGATAGGAGCCGTGAAGTCAAAACACCAAGCTGGTTCAAAATTTAAACATTATGAATTCTGAACTTTTTAATGATACTAGCCAGAGGCTATCATAAAGGGCTAGCCCTCACAACAAGAACATATATAAATAATTCGGAACAGGTAATCAAACCATTGCATTAAAAGACGGGATAACTGTAACAACTTGGAAGAAAAGGACTGTTTTCAACTGTTCAGGGCAAAATATGAGCATTTTGCAGTTGATTCTGAATTTTTTTTTATTGCAAATCAGAAAAAAATGAAGCGGGCAAATCCGTTAACCAAGAAATTAAATTGGTGTGGCCTCTGTAACAACTTACTGTTAAAATGTCTTCCATAAAATCTCTCAGGAAAATACAATAGTCTCATTCCAGTCAGCACTCATTTATGATCAAAAGAGACTGAAGACTGCGTACCAGTACAAGGCATGTACATGTGCGTATACAACATTTTTGATAAACACAACGTTAGAGACATACATGTATCTGTGACCAGATGAACCTTCCTCCCTACAGAACATGAATAGCACATGCGGCAACTTTGTCAAACAATAGACCGTTGTGAGTTGTGGGACCCTACATAATTTCTGAAGTACTGTGGTGAGGCCACATCAATTTAATTGTTTGGTTCTCAGATTTTTTTTTCCAAATAATCTTTATTGTAATTTCAAAGAATAAAGGCAAAGGACATGTTCACATACAAAAAACATAAATACCCAGAGACATTTTGGTTCTCAGATTTGCCTCTTCATTTTTTTCTGATTTGCAAAAAAAAAAATTTCTGGTTCAGAATCAACTCAAAAATGCTCATATTTTTGCTCCCAACAGTTGAGAAAAGTCTTTTTCTTTCTATATGCTATAGTTTTTCCATCTAAAATGTATCAATGCAGTGGTTTGATTAAAAGTTCAAAATTCATTGTTTAACCAAGCCTTCTGTGTTGACTTCATGGCTCCTAATCGCAGTATTTGGGGCTACAATAGGATGCCCAGACCTGTTTAATTTTATCTTTTTTTTCGCCCTGCCGTAATTTCTGCAGAAAATCCGAGAACCAAAATATCAAATTGGTGTGGCCTGAACAGCATTTCCAATAAACTTGTGTGCTGAGCAGACATCGGTGCCGGTCCGGGGGCAGTCGGCCCATCTCGGACTGCTCGAGACGAGGCATGGCACCATAAATGCTTAACCGTCGAATCAATGGTGACACAGAATAGCCGCCCCTGGCAAAAGCTGCTTTTACCGCACCAATTACAGACTGTTCTGTACGTCTGGGAAGACGTGTCCCCCGGAAGGGTTTGTCTCAGGGAAACATCAAGCATTCTGTCCTGAGTCTTCAGACTGTCTACCCGGGTCCAGCCCAGAAAAGAACGAGAAACAGCCATGCCTTCAAATATCAGAGTTATCAACCAAGAATTGAGGTGTTCAAAAACTCGTATTTCCTCAGAACTGGAACTCGTTGCCACCAAGCACAGTTGGGGCATTATCACTAGAAAGCTTTAAACAACTCCTGCAATCAAATGTGCAAAGGTTGAGTGTAACAAGTCTAGTCGTTCGTGTGATATAGCTAGCTGTCGCTGCGCCGCGTGCCTGCGAAGCTGGTTTGTTACGCCGAAGGGTGGTTATACCAGCTATACTGATACAGATATACAGATGCAGATCTCAGGAACCCTTTCCACTAGACGGCAATCTCTGAGAAACCATACTGCGACCGAAATCAGACTTGTCTATAAATTCTAATTGGAATGTGATGGAAGATGTAAAAAAAAAAAGATGAACGAAAAGACAACAAAACACAAAAACATCACATTTTTTGTCGCTCAGTGGTCAGAGTTTCTACATATAGGGGGTGTCTGATATACTAGGAGTACAATATACTTGGACTTGCCTTGCATATGATGCTGGACTACTGTATCATTTTTTTAGAAATCAATAAAATCTACCATCTACGGTTTTTAGCAAATTTTCAATCCCAATGCCAAATGATGGGTTGACTCTGAGGTTTATTTTATTTCTAACAACCTTACTTCTATCCATAAATTCTATTTTTAAAGACAAACATCTACACATGTGTACATGTTTCCTTTCTCACTTCTTACGAACATCTGTACAATGTATAGTACACGTAGCATTGCTTTCACCCCCCCCCAAAAAAATTGTACACCAAAAGCTCGTGAATGCAAATTTACCGTCGTTAAGGGTTTTCTCATTGGTCCAATTTGTGCGGTCCTTCAAGTTGCGGAAATGCGGGTGGTTCTCGCTCAGTCCCGTGTCGAACACTGCCACCTTGATGCCACTCCCTAGTAAATAAAACATAAATCATAATTAGCATGAAAACAGTTCAATTCTTTCACTGTCTGTCTGTCTGTCTATGTTATATGTTATATATGTTACAGTAATTATTAAAAATTGAACAAAACAAGAAATCAGAGATTTCAAACTTTCCGGAGAAGCATTGCATATTTTGAAAGCTAGGAACCTAGGATCGTACAACGTATTCATGAAAAAAAGTTTCCATGGCCTGCCCCCCAGCCCTGATTTTTTTTCCATGGCCCTCCCCCTAAGCCAAATCTTTTTTCCATGGCCCTCCCCCCCCACACACCAGCCCTCCCCCCGGTAAATATCGTACAGTCCCTTACAAACGAACAGAAGTTGTCCGGGAGGGCCTTACCAGAGAAGCCCATGGCCCAGAGCAGGTCTGCCTGCAGCACGTTGGTGATCTGGCGTGGGACCGTACGCAGCAGGCGCCGGCTCGTGTGGCGGCCCGTGGAGTGCCAGAACGCCGCTCCCTGGGAAAACATACATGTCATCATTCTGTCAGCACAGTTCATCTACGTCAGTAATAAGGCCACACCAATTTAATTTGTTGTTTCTCAGATTTTGTCAGGAAAAATATGAAGCGACAGGGCGAAATAAAAAAAAAAAACAGGCCAAGGCACCCCATGCCCGGAAATGTTACGATATGAGCCATGAAGTCAACATACATTTTTGTACCTGGCTGGTTTATGATTAAAACAATAGGTTTTGAACTTTTAATGAAACAAAATTGCACTGTTACATTGAAAAACTTTCATTGAGCATTTTGCAGTTGATGTAGAACCAGAAAAAAATTCTTCTTTTTATTTTTGGGCAAATCAGAAAAAAATGGACAAGGCAAATCCGAGAAACAACAAATTAAATCGGTATGGCCTTAATAACCAATCACTTCTGGATGTAAACTTTTGAGAGTTACTGTAACAGTTACATACACCTTATTCACACGAGACTTTATTCCCTGGCATGTTTGATCAATTGCTGATGTCACGTATCCGTAAAGTCTCCTGTAAATAAGGTCACGTGTCTGTAAAAGTAACTCTCGCGAGCTTACGTTCACAAGTGATTTGTCATTCTTGGAGATCAAACTTCGAACATTTTACTACGGCAACCATCCTGTTGGTAAAAAGGTGAGAGGGAGTTAGTAAGTAACATGGGCCCAGCGGTAAACTGGCACATTCAAACATTGCAGGCAGAACAATAACAACGCAAAACTGCCAACAAGCTGCAGAAACCATACATTTGTACTTGTTCTGTTACATGTAAGTTAAACAAAATAATTAATAATTGTACATTCTCATGAACAAGTTGTCTAGGTTAAAAGCAAGCAACTGCACTGACCAAATACATATGAAATTCCCAATACATTGTGGGCATTAATGCATGAATCACATTAGCACGGTTGGTATCTTCCTAGTCATCTTCGATTGCGAAGGACTACAAATGTACCAAGACCGTCTACTTCAAGTTGAAACATGGCCATTTCCCCAAGCACGAGGAAAAAACGTGCAATACTAAATATTAATAGTATCCAGTAGCCAAGCATCCATTTATTTCATGACATCAATAAGTGTATATTCTTGCATTTTAAGCAACAATTTTCCTACAAGTGCGGGTCTAGCACAGCATATCATACACAAAAATTGTATAATTTGCCAAATTGTACATGCTGAAAAGATGCGTGTATGCATGTTCTGCCCAAAATACTTTAATAGAGATGACTTTGCAGAACGTATACTAGTGGTTAGAAGTCCCAACTTTCAAGTTAACAAGTTTCATTAACACAAAACAACTGCATGTCCTGACTTAATACCTTCTTTACTGTCACTTTATTCTTAGTTCTCTTCCCGAGAGCCCTGTCTGCTTTAGCCTTGGGTTTTATAAACTCAGGTAGCGGGCGTAGTGGCATCTTCCGTCTAGCTTGGCCCTTGCGGTTGAGGAGGACTTGGTCCAGAACTTTCTTCCTGGGCTGAAAGTTCCGGAAATAGCACCTTTTATAAATTGTGCGGGTGTATGCGTACTAGTAATCGACATGTATGTTCTGTATCTGACAATCTGTATACATTTGTAGCCTAAGTTTTGCAGACACAAGGCATGGCAGCAGCAGCTGTATTACGGGTGCACAGAACAACTTGTTACACCTACAATGTAGCCCAGAAAAGAACAAGAAACAGTCATGCCTTCAAATATCAGAGTTATCAACCAAGAATTGAGGTATTCAAAAACTTGCATTTCCCCAGAACTATCGTAGACTGGAACTCGTTGCCACCAATTACACAGTTGGGGCATCATCACTAGAAAGCTTTAAACAACTCCTGCAATCAAATGTGCAAAAAAAAAAGCAAAGATTGAGTGTAACAAGCCGTTTGGTGTGATATAGCTTGTTGCCGCCGCGCCACGTGCCTGCAAAGTTGGTGTGTTATGCCGAATGTCGGTTATATTAGCTATACCGATACAGATACAGATAGCCTTTGTGCATCTACATTGTACAGTAACCATTGTTTCAAGCTTTAGTGATGATGCTCCTCCTACTGTACTTGGTGGAATTGTTGTAAGTTGAATGGTTGGTTGTTTGTTGCGCATAAAAAAGGTACCAATTTTCCCTGGTAGTTTACTATAGCTATTAGACTCCTTTCCTGTCTCAGAAACATCCGTTTTCAAACTAAGTCTTTCATGAAAGTACCCTAACTTTTAATAGCAGCAGAAAGCTGAAACAAATCTGATCATTTGTCTCCTAACCATTTGAGATGGTTCCGTTATTCCGATAAGTAACCGTACAGACTCCAGTCCTCGGAAAGGTTGGCGAGATAAAATCAGCTGTATGAAGGAGACGGCTCGGTAATGGGTCTTCACCGTCCCCCTTGAGAAGCGATGAAATGCTGCCACATATCATATCTGCCACATCTTACACCGGCTGGTCCTCTGCGGAGGCAGGCTACCATTAACGCACATCCAGGAACTTGCCGGCAGAGTGTGCCGACATCTTACGCCAAATCCTCGACAAATCTGCTGCCGTCCGCGTATGGTTCCAAATCCATTTGCTCACGATCAAGGGTCCCCGGGTCCACAAAATGGCATCTTGTACGTGTATGTACAGATCTCCATCTCATTTACGACGCAGCATTTACCAGTGTAGATACAGACAGAATAAAGCCTTCTATAACCTGTGTTTTACTTGGGGAACCACACTAGCCTCGCTAATTGTCTTCACTTACATCTATGGTCAGGTCATCAATAAATCATAATGTACAATGTACCAGGAGATCTGTTAGCTCTGAAGAAAACTTTTCTTTCTTTTTCAGTACATTCTCTACTTTTTTACGATGTTGTTCATTCAATGCAGAAGATTTACCGGGTAGTTTGGCATGTCTAGAGCAATGCCTGCCAAGTTACATATGATACGCTATTCCTCACCGTGCGCTATCGGTAGTACAGGCTTTTGGGGCTATCATTAGGAGGCTTTCAGTTGCTGTGAGCCAGGATATCGTCCTCCGGCAGAAAGCTCTTCCTCGGACGCTTCCTCTCACAGTTGTAGCGAACCAAATCAACCCTTTCCAACACTCCTCCCCCTGGCCACTTGTATACTGCTGAAGAATTGTATCTTCCCTCACTTCTCTCCCCAACGCTGTAATAAAAGTGGCTCAGTCCCTGCTGCTAGATTTATTTTATTACCCAGTTGCTGAGGGAGGGTGGTAGAATCATAAATGGTCCACCCTGAAGAGCGAACATCCCTCAGAAATAATGTAACCCTTGCAGGTTGTAACCTTCTTCAACGTTATTGAAACTGCGTATCTCCTTACCGTTTGCTTCATTCTCGATCGCAGCGAAAAAAGGAAGCAGCCGCACTAAATGTCATCCTTTCAAGAAGTATGTACGCTGCACCTCCTCCTTTTGGCTTTTGAACCTTGAATTACTTGTCACATGTTTGGAGACCTTAAGATTTTTTTTTACTTAGACAACGGCGTTGAAAACTGAAAGAACTGCTAGCCTCATTAATCATGCTTTTACGCCCAGTAGCCATACACAGTGAATGAAATACTGTAGTACTTACATTATAACTCTCAATAGATATGTGCATTTCGTGCACATGAGTCAATATTCTATCTTCTAATTACAATGGGATCTACGTATTTTATGCAATGATATGCATGATTGTGCAAATCATCACTTGGATTTCTACATGATTGTGCTTTCTACAGTAAATCTAGAAACAAGAATTCGGAGATCTCATACCTCCATGAGTTTTAGTAAATGTTTTTACACAGTATACTACAGTACAGAACAAAATAACTCAGGCTTTTCAGGGTTTTCAAACACACAGCGAATACAGTAGCACCTTTGACCTGAAATATGTAGGTCAGCCTATTCCAGAGGGAGAACCTCGTTAATCAAACCGGCGGGCTGACCGCTGGTGTTTTGTTGCAAACCGGCACATCTGTTTTCCCTGCCTTACAAAACTGGAAATTCTGCTGCAGTACCAAGGTCAGCCACCAGGAGGCCCATATTTGACCTTGACCTTTGGCTTCCTACATGACCTACCAGCATACCAAATATCATCTCAATCCATAAAGGTGTTCTAAAGTTATTCTGACTACAAATGTGCAGAAACACACACACACACACACACACACATACATGTACTGTACATACATACATACACACAGACGCGCCCAAAACAATACCTCCATTTTTCATGGAGGCAATAACTGCTATGGTTTTATGTTTGCGAACATTTGCTTTGCCTTCAATTGTCAAATGTGAACTACAAGAACATTACATGTACTTTTGCCATAAAATTCAAGTGTTGTGAACTTTACAGACATACCAAAACAATACCAGGTCAGGGTTCTCCCCAGACGATGGAACAAGGGCGCTGCGCCCTGATACTCCTAGCTCAGCGCCCTCATACTCATTTTCAAATCTAGGGTGTTGCATCCCGATTTTTCTACAAAATTTCGCTAAAATTCGATAAAATTTCCTGATTTCGGGGCTTAGTGGCGTCTATTTTCCCGCCGGCATTGTCTCTGAAAACTTGTGAATGGGGCGATAATCGAGTAAACAATGAGTATTTCGCACGACGCTACTGAGAGAATCGCTGTCATTGGTGGAACATCGGGCGCCCCGCTAGCGTTTTGAAGTCGTGTAAAGAAAGCTAATTGTCTGATTTCTTTGTAAACCAAAGCTCTCGACCCTGATAATAAGTTTAAAATAAAAGCCGATACGTTTACGAACTTATAAACCTGAAAATTCCCTACCGTATCGCGACATTATGAAGCATGTGGCGGCCGCGAAATTCGTTGACGCGACAGAAAATGTCTGGTTCATGATAGCGGTATTTCCCATGAAAATAACGTATACGATTTATTTTTCCCCTGCTGTCGGTTTTTAAGTCCCGAAACGTTAAAAAAAAGCTGAATTTTGCCCACAAACCCGGACGGGGGACGGCCTGTACCTATCGGCGTAGCACATGGCGGCCGCACCGCAAGGCTTCTGCCAAAAATCGGCAACGCGACAAAAAAATGCATGGTCCATTTTAGCGATATTTACCATAAAAATAACGTATGTGGTTTATTTCTCCCATGGTATGAGTTTTAAGGTCTCAAAACCTCTAAAAAAGCAGAAATTTGCCGACGAAAACGGACGGGCAAGGCATGGGGAGGGCGCTGTTGACGCCTGCATGACCCCCAAAAGGTCGAAGGTCATAGGGCACGTCCATTGCGCAATCACCTTAATTCGCCGATTTAGCTAATTTTAGGGCGTTTGAAAATTGATACAATCACATTATCGACTTGTAGACAAGCAAAGGGATAGAAACCAATAAAATGTTGTGCAGATTAATATTTTTTTCTTCAGATTTCTTTTTTTTTCTTCTTTTTTTTTTAAATTCAAAAGTATTTTCTTGAATGTGTAACTTTGTTAGTCCTAAACATGGGACCGATTATTTAATGTTAGAGAAGTGAAATTTTGTTTTGATGGTACTCTTGATGGTACTTTGATAATTATAAGGGACTTGTTTACAAGTTGGTGATAACATAAGGATTAGCATTAGGATAAGGTTTTGTCCCAGCTTCTCTACATTTTCCCATAATTGCTTGCCTCAAGTTCCAAGTGGAATTGATTAATGTCATATTCTGTTTCAATTGTCGAACTTGAAGGCACCGTTGGCCCCCGGTTAGGGGTCAGAGCGTGGAACCTATGCCCAATTTTTTCCTGTATGTTAACATTTTTTTCTGGCAGTTCAAAACCTGAATTTGCAGGAAATGGCTTCCATTTGTATTTAGATAAAGAAAAATGCTTCAGCTTCCCCCCTCTGGAGGGGGGGCCATGCCTCTCAAATCCTGGGGAGAACCCTGCTATAGTGAAGACTGTTCTAGTAGTAGTGTATACAAGTGCTGCACTGCTTGGTGCAGAACTACAAATAAAGGAGATGTATCCTCTTGTGACTTCTATAAGATGCTGTTACCTGTCTTGTTATAATGTTACACATTTACCGGCAAATAAATGCATAATGACAACCACATACAAATTGAGTTTCCAATTATAGTAATAAGCTAGAAGAGTCCCAACAGCTTGATCTTGAAGTTAAATCATGGTTAAATGTGCCATTTCTTTTCTTTCAACTTGGTGTTGGAGTCTCTTAAGCTATTATGTGTAAGTTGTATATTTAGGAAAGACAGAAGGCTGAAATTGCAGGAAATGGCCTCCATTTCTATTTATAACAGTCAAAATGCTATAGCTTCCTCCTCCGGAGGGGTCGCTTAGTGTGTGCTCGGTAAGTTTCCTCCCTCATACTAAAATTTTCTGGGGAGAACCCTGCAGGTCCTCCATTTTTCACGGAATTTAACAGCATGCTGAAAATGCCCTCATTTAATGACCTACCATAATACTATATGAGCCTAATCTTCTTGCTAAAAGTTCTTCTATGACAACTGGTGTTACGAGTCAAGCTCCCCTGATGGAGTAACAGCAGCACTTCTCTTCTCAACAGGCTTAACTTTTCCACATGTGCACCTCTGATAACTCCTCTTCCTTCCACCTAAGCCCCACCAGTTTATCACAAGTCTTTAAAAAGATAACACCTAAAGGAAAGCATACTTAAGTCTTACTCGGAAGGATTTTATGCTTAGCAGCTAAATTATTCTCATTGATCATACAACAGGAAGAAATCATCAAGTCAGCTTTTGGTGACAGAACAATCAAAAAGAAATCAAAGATGTCAGACTTTCCTGTAATATTTCACACATTTTTTTCTTGGTGAAAACAATTTTGAAGTATGCAGGGAAAACATGAACACAGTACAGCCTTTAGTGGAGGAAATGTTACAATATTTCAAACTGGCAAAAGATCTAGAAGTTATGTTTTATCCCCTTATGTTTCACATAAAAGTTGTTGGAGAAATATGGTAACATAAACAAAGCAAATAATGTTAACCTTCGGACATGGTCTGCCCCGTTAATTTTTATTTACTCAAACACATTCACATACATGTACTACTAGTATATGGTGACAGGAGCAGAAAAGACCATGAAATTGCAACATTATGTAACCCAACACCAGTCACCATGGTGACAGACGTCAACAAATCATGTCATTGGCCAGGTCAGAGGTTAGTGTTTGGAGAAGAAGAAGAGGAAGAGGAAATTGAGTAAAAACAATATGTTTTCCTTCGGTAAACATAACAATGGACTTCCAGTTAAACATTTCTTTAAAGATGGCAGGGGCCGATTCAGACCAAAAGGGCATGCATGATAAAAAAATGATGTACTTTAAAATGTTTACAATTCATTTCATTTCCTTTTGTACAAAATGCATCAGTCTGGATCATCTGAAATTTATTGTTGACCAATTGTAAAAGGCCCTGGAGACATTCCACTAGCCCATGCTCCATTTTTGTTTGCCTCAAGCAACTCTAGGCAAGTCTAAAATGTCAGTCCCTTATGGACAATAAAGACATGTACATCAAGCACTTATACTATCAGATTATAGATCCTGGATGGGCGATTTCTCAAAGACCCTTTAGGAGGTTTTTAACAAACATATTTTTCATACCATAAAAGGAAAAATGATCTCGATCCAGCTTTAGCTCATTCAGGGTTATTTTCTTTACCTGCCAAGGCCAGATTATCTTAAGATGTGTGTATAATATACAGAAATGAACATTAGGTCCGATGATCCGGTTTTCGCGTTTCGGTTTTTTGGACTCGAATGTTCCCGAATGTCGTTCCAGTTTAAACCGGTCCGGCGGAACCGGTACCCACTCCTAACTAGAAGGATATACAGTATTTTGCTACAAGAAATGTGTGAAAACTACAAATCAAATAGAGCATTATCTATTGGTACATCAAGGTACACCCACCAGAAAATCAAACCTGTCCCTGTTAAAATATATACAAACACGCTCAATAATTTCATCACAGCCAGCATTGGCTTGTATTTTGAGGCTCCTGCTTTGTGTTAAATGTAAAACGGCTGTCATTTCTTCCGTAGATTGAGGTATGGAGATGTGGAATACAGCAATACAAGATTGAGATCATGCATCTCCTTTTTCTCCCCAGTGACGTGCTCAGAGCAGTGCCTTCTCGCATCCCACATTTATATTCATAGAAATGTCAGTTTTTCAGCTCTGCGACCCGGAAAAGCAATCTGCGTACGTCTCCGTACGTTTGGAATGCAATAAACGCGACAATCGGTCTTACTCATCGGTGTACATCGGGATATATCAGCTTTGTCAACAACAGTAGCTTACCAATACGTTTATACTTGTAATTACAGCGTGCATACAATCTACATATTGGGAAGATATGACGTACAGCACTTTGCAAAATTACATGTACGTATAGCACTGTTAAGTGATGATTCGATCAAATACAGAACGCACTACATATACAAGGATGGGGGTATGTTATGGTTAAAGCTCCACATACAGTGATAAGTTCGTACACATAATTATGGCCAATATACCCTTCTTGGAAGTGATGTATATAGCTTGAAACCTGTACAACACTCCAAAAGATCTCTAACCTTAACCTAACGTCTTTTGACATATACAATCCTTTGTGACAGGCTGAATAAAAGTTCTAAACAGAAACCATGCAGATGTCTTACTAGGCCACTACTGCGGCATGCAAAAATATCAGCATTTTGGACTTGATTCAGAACACGAATATTTTTTTCTTTTATGCAAATCAGAAAAAAATGAAGCAGGCAAATTCGAGAACCAATAGTCCACTTTCCTAATATTTGATTCAATTGGTGTGAGCTAATAATTTGAAATTTCAAATATCATGGAAAAGAAACTTCAAGTTACAGGTAAATATCACATCCCATGAAGAACGCTGTAGAAAATCCTGCTTATTGTATATCACAAATACTTTCTTCCTGATGTGTTCAAGGTATGCGGTAACAACGTAAAATGGTGGGGAGCAGGTGCGATATGTCTTCTGCCAATCCTTTGTTTTCCTTGTATCCTGGCAACGCAAGTCCCTTTCATTCACAGCAAATGTTATTTAAGAAAGCCGTAATATCAGAGGTAATCGCGTTACATTTAGCGGTAAGGTACAGCAGAAGGTAAACGTCGGTGACGTACCGTACAAGAGGCTGACAGTCGACGCTAAATTAACAACGAGAATAACCTATATGTACCATAGCTACAATCATAAAATGTGTAAATTCACTGGATGCCTTCTTATGTGCAATCTCTAGAAATTCAGCACTAAGGACAGACCTCGTCTGAAGAACTGAGAGAAGAAAGATACACAAGGAAATTGCTACTAAAGCAACTGGACAGATAAAACTGTCAGACATTTCAAGCAGTATGCACTACCAGGTGTTCGAAATACCCATCTGTGTGCAACTTGGTGCAAGTAAATTTGGTGTCGTGCACGCGCAACTAATTTTTTGCCGGTATGCACCGGTGCAAGTTTGCTTTATCCGCTGTTACAACCTATAGAAATACCCAATATAAAGAACTGGAAAGGGAACAAATTTCAACAAAAACAGAATCCATGAAGTTTTTCTTCATTTTTTTGTAATTAATACAAGGTTACTATCTACATCGCTCCAGTAGGTTAGTAGTGTAAGCAAATATTGGATGCTATTAAAGTTACTACATGTACTTTTGGTTGTGTACCTATTATTTTTGGGGGGTGCCACTATTTTTCTTCTGGTGCAAGTATTTTATTTTCATCTGCACCAGTGCAAGTTGGCCCCAAAGTCTACTTTGACCCCTGACTACTTTTCGTTAGTGACTGACAAAATCTATCCAGTTGCTTATGTAACAATTTCCCTGTTACCTGGGTGTCTTATCTCTATCGACGTATCTTAAGAGGACAAAGATGTTTCTTTTCCCACAGATACAAAACTGTTTTCTAGTCATTCTTCCATTCCCAGAGATTATTTTTTTATTATGTATATAATACATTGTAAGTGGTCAGCAATAGGGGTGATGCCACCTGTACTTTTCCAAATCATTACCATATTTTGCTAATCAGCTGATAATTTGTTCTTTTAAAACAGCCCATTCATGAAAGAATATGACTGCGTCAATAATCCACCATATCAGAATCTAACATCAAACGCTTAATGGTTGTCGTGCATTTTGTGTGCACACGTAAATCCCAACTCTTCTTACATCATCACACGTTGCCACATTACCCCCTTTTCTAAGAAACAGCCGTGATTTCCTGCTTGGAGGACAAAAACCTAATAATACCCGGCACAAAGGTAGATCCAATTTGCATGGCCCGCGGATGTGTTTAACATCTGGTATTGACAGGATCCTGCCAATTATGGCTGGGAAGAACAGATCTGTGCCCTGAAGGCACATCAAAGAGTGGCACACATGACACTGATTGCTCCAGAGCTGCAGGATTTTGTCGTATCAGCCTTTGTAATATAAATCAGCTCGATAATGTCGGATATTACCGGCTTGGCATAGAAGCTGGGTTCTCCTACATGTATATCAGGGCTGGAAAGACTGGGTACATACATGTACATGTACACATGTATGTACATGTGTACATACTTTTGTATGCCCAAAATTGGAGGTATGCACCCAATTTTGGACTCTGGGTACACCTAGATATACAGTACTGTTTGCATTATAGTTACCCGGGTAACCCGTTAGATTTTTATTAGAAAGTTAGGAAATTGTTAGATTTTCATTAGAAAATCGTTAGAAAATCATCAGAAATTATTTCTAATGCGTTAACGTTTGCGTTAATGAGTCGGATTTCACGTTTGTTTTGCGCGCCGACAAGACAATAGCAATTTGCCACCTCCTGGGGCGTCCGCTAATGTGTTGCGATGTTGCCCCTTAAAAAATAACAGTACCAGAGGCAAGTGGACAGTGTACATGTATGTGTAGGGTTACGTATAGTTACTTGTGTATCTAGATCCAATATTTCCAGATTTACTACTACATGTACCCAGGGCAAAAAAAAAAGGTCTACGCACAAATCAATATTTCAAAATAAAGTGGCATTTCTTCATATACACAAACTTGCAGATCTGTCTCCACATTTGCCACCTGAGCCCATATTCTACAATACTGGAGCAGCAATGTGAAATAGAGATTTAGGCCTACTGCATATTTTTTTATCTCCAGGGAAGGAGATATTCTCCTGTGGGAAGGTACTGTTTTCTGTGCTGAAGATCCGAAATGACTAAAAAACTACAACATTTCTGATTCATTTCTGATCACTTTTTGCTTTCTATGGCCCGGTTTACAGGTGCGTCATTTATATGTGTGTCGCGAACGTACGCCAACCCTACAACACTTTCCCGTTTATACACAGGGACCGCGACTCCAGGTTCGCTGCGTCGCGCTGCGTCACATGTGGTGAACCCTGACTTGACGTGACCTTTGACAGGCGGTAACTGAATCCCAAGTTGTACCCGGGAAATGTCTGGACATGTGCCCCGACGTTGTGCCTTTGGGAAAGGCACTTTACACGACTTTCCTCACTCCACCCAGGTGTGAATGGGTACCTAACTTCGGTTGGGGAAAGTCGTATTGTGGTCACCTTGTGGCACCGAATGGCATCCGCACAGACCCTTGCAACAGTTCCACAAAAAAAAATGTGTGGAACAAATATGTGTATCGTGTGTATTATTTGATTGTTTATTTATTGATTATTATGTAATACCCTGCATCAATTCAGCCGTTAAAGGCTGCGACTGCACGGATACTGTTTGGACAATAAAAATCATTTATTATTTTATTATTATTTACTCACATAAGCCAGGCTGGTCCTTTTGAGTGGCCGAGATGACTGCCACGTCTGTGCCCAGCAGGGGGTCCCCTTGTTGGCACATGGCTCCAGGTTCTCATCAGGCAGCTCAGTGGTGTATTCTGGAAAAACACAACAGGAAGACTGTGGCTTAACCTTTAGGGTCTTGGACTTGGATCTTTTTCAGCTGGGCCTCGAACTTGACCATAGTTTTCCCAATGGTAACCTGCCTATCAAAATTCATCACCATCCATCCATGGCTTCAAGTGTTACAGTTGTGTATGTCTATATCCACAGTCGTCCCACATAGCCTAACAGAAAACATATTAACCTTCTCCATGGCAAAGGTAAGTACAGCGTCTACATGTATTATCAACATCAGGCCTTGGTTTTTCTTGCTTCCTTCCTAAGAACTTGTATTTCTGTAGGCGAGGATGTGTTAATGATTAGAACGATTGAGTGTGAAGATTGCACAGAAGCAGGCAGACACAGTGTCTCCAAGACACCGCTCCTCACAATACAGCATCCTGAGATACTATCTGCTCCATCTTCTGAATCTGAACTCTTCACCTTCAACTTAATATGAAACTTGTGCTTTACAAAGGACTAAACAAGAAATCAGTGATTTGAAAATTCCGTTACATAGAGATATAGTTTGCACAAGTGAATTGTATCATAAAATGAATTATTACTCATTATGATTGTATGACAAAAATGACTCCCACCTAAAATATCAATCCTACCAGTACCAACTGTCAAAATTACCTGCAACCCTCCATTTAACTATCCCTATCAACTTGGACAAACAGACACACAAACCCACAATGAAACCATCCAAAACAGTACTTCCAACTGCCAAAATCTATAACCCTGCCAATACCATAACCGGAATGTTTGGGTTGATAACAAGTTGGTAGGGTTTTTTTAAGACGCTGAAATTTATAACGCTGTTTGATATGATTGAGTAAAAAAAGAATGTTTTGTCCTTCAGTTTGGCCCTGGATTTTATCAGCATTTTATTACGGGTGTCGCACGGTCAAAATTTTTCCCCCGGAAATGCTCCGGACCACTAAAAACCAAAAAAATGCACCAGATTTGAGGCTTTCTATTGGGCACTAAACGGGAAAAAAATGTTAATTTTTTAGTATCAGTAGTTGCAGCAGGTTCTTAGCTACATATCTGTGAAAGATTTATCAAAATACCTTAAACTAGTATAAGCGAGCAATCGTCCATCAGGCAACGCAAGTTTTGCCTGCGGCGCCAAGAGCGCCTTCTCCCGCGTCCAAGTTTCCGAGCAGCCGGCTACGCGGCAAAGCAATTCCGGGCTCTGTGTACATGACTTCTACATTCGTAAACAGGAAAGCTTCATGTGCAGAGACACAACCAGACTGCACTAATATTTGGTGACCTTTACCGAAGCAGCACTAATGCCATCAGTATAGTGGCTTCCTGTGTGTGAGAGCTATGGCACGAGGAGTGACCTATACGGGTATTTTCATTGGAAATGGCAGTGTACATAACCTTTTTAACTGTCTACATCAACAAGAAAAAGAATTTGTTGCTATGTACTGTACTGTATCTTGGAAGTGGAATCCTTTAAGAAAAAAACCATAGGCAAAACTTTTGTTACAAGTCTGTGACAACTTCCTCAGAGCTCCTGACTGGAGTTCTTGCCACAAAAGTGCCACCTACATGTACATATAGCAGGGAGAAGCATCACTCCAGTCAGAAACTCTTAGGAAGGTGTCTGATAGACATCGAGTGTGTCATAGTGTATCATAGTGTGTGTTTGTGTGTGTGTATGTGTGTGTTTGCGTGTTTGTGTGTCTGTGTGTGTTTGTGTATGTGTTTGCGTGCACGTGTGCGTGTGTGTTTGTGTGTGTGTGTGTTTGCATAGTGTTTGCATGTGTTTGTGTGTGTTTGTGTATGTGTGTGTGTGTGTGTGTGTTTGTGTGTGTGTGTTTGTGTGTGTGTGTGTGTGTTGTGTGTGTGTGTGTGTGTGTGTGTGTTTGTGTGTGTGTGTTTGTGTGTGTGTGTGTTTGCATGTATTTGTGAGTGTGTGTTTGTGTGTGTTTGTGTGTGTTTGTGTGTGTTTGTGTGTTTGTGTGTGTTAGCATGTGTTTGTGTGTGTGTGTGTGTGTTTGTGTGTGTGTGTGTTTGCATTTGTGTGTGTTTGTGTGTGTGCTTGTTAAGTGACAACATGTGGGTGGGAAAATTTCCTAACCACAGACCACAAAGGGTTAGACACAGAACTTCAAACAAGATACATTGTAAGAAATTCACAAAAACTTGACAATGTATAAAGAATATTTTTCATAGAGGTATAAAATCTGTTTTCTTATTATTTTATAATATATATTTCTTCGGACTCATTGCTCGGAACATTTTGTCTAAGTAGGGGGACTAAGGGGATGGGAGACTACATGTTCTCTTGATGATGATTTTATTACAACGAAGTGTTGAATAAAAACATGTACTAGTCTAAAACCAACAGTTGCCAGTGGTAAAATACAATCAAACAGGCTACCAGTCTAATGCTTCCATCAGTATTTCCCAGTAGGCAGGGACACTGCTGCAATATTGACTGTCTTCCTTTAGATTCACTGTTTCATCATAC
This sequence comes from Branchiostoma belcheri, assembly GCF_001625305.1. Classification (NCBI taxonomy): domain Eukaryota; kingdom Metazoa; phylum Chordata; class Leptocardii; order Amphioxiformes; family Branchiostomatidae; genus Branchiostoma; species Branchiostoma belcheri. Next base: position 573,294 of record NW_017804276.1, on the reverse strand, counting down.
TTAGGGTTTTCCTGTCAACCTTTTATGATTGATAGGAACAAGAAACTTGAAGATGTACAAAATGAGAATGTACAGTGTATTCTAATGCTGTAATCCATGCTATCCTAAAGTCTAAGGTTAGCTCTTCAAACATTGCCCAAAGATGGTGCTGCATTGATTTTGTGGGATCCTCGGCTTAGTTTACACCACTGCTTTCTTTATCTTTAGCCACAGACTTTGGGAGAGAAAGTCAAAGTTGTCAAAATATGACAGATCATAAACTAAGGGACCAAAACGGATCTTACCGACTTCCTACACAGTCCAAATCAAAGGTGTAGGGGGGGGGGTTAAATTAGATTGTCAGTGAGACATATATCATCTGGAAGATGCTAGACTCTTCCTAAGTGTATGTCTGTGAGTAAACGTTGCTCCTGGCAGCTACAGATTACGACTTCTGTCAGAAACAGCTCCAGTTCAACAATGCAACAAGTTGGAACCTCTCTCCACAGTTTAACTGTGTGGGCAAGGTCCATTCTGAAGCAGAATTAAACTGTGATTTACAATGTATAACACAAGTAAAAGTCGCAGTTAGCTTGGCAATGTTCCAAAGCGTTACAATACATACAATCATTATACAGATGGAGAGTGATCTTGAATCCGTTTAGCTTCCTCAAGAGCAACACGTAATATTCCACTGGTCGTGGCAGAGAAGACAGACGCTATGTTAAGTATTTACAGAATAATCGTACCGGGGAAATTCCCCTAAGCTCTTTTCAACAAGTACAATGCACACGGGTTATTGTGCCGTCTTAAGTATTGTGGTCCTTTCCAGTGGTTTGCATAAAGGATGAGCAACAACAACCGGGATTCGAACTCCCAACCACTCTGTCCAGAGGCACTGGGTTGCTAAAACACTGGATTATGCATACTACTAAAAACTAAAGTATGGTTGGGATTTCATTAGGGCAAAGTAAAAATAAAACGCAACAGCTTCTGTATCTGTATATACATGTAGCTGGTCATCAGCATAACACACCATCTTCTGTACCTGTATCTGTATAGCCAGTATTATATACTGCCCTTTAGCGTAACATGACAGCTTCTGTATCTGTATAGCTAGTACAACTGCCCTTCAGCGTAACACACCAGCTTCTGTATCTGTATAGCTACATGTAGTAAAACTGCCCTTCGGCATAACACACCAGCTTCTGTATCTGTACAGCCGGTATAACTGCCCTTCGGCGTAACACACCAGCTTCTGTATCTGTATAGCCGGTATAACTGCCCTTTGGCGTAACACACCAGCTTCTGTATCTGTATAGCTAGTACAACTGCCCTTCGGCGTACTTTGACAGCTTCTGTATCTGTACAGCCAGAATAACTGCCCTTCGGCGTCATACACCAGCTTCCATATCTGTATCTATAAAGCCAGTATAACTGCCCTTCGGCATAACACGCCAGTGTCTGTATCAGTACAGCCGGTATAACTGCCCTTCGGCATAACACCCGAACTTCTATATTTGTACAGCCAGTAAAACCGGCCTTCAGCGTAACACACACACCAGCATGATGACCACTGTGCCACCGTGCCTGCTGCCCTTCTTCCCTCTCCCTGACTATCAGTAATTCCCATTAAATCCTGGAAGCTCTGAATTCCCGACGGCACAACTCAAGAGGATAAGGGCTTGCACTCAGGCGATTCTGCATTAAGCCCTCCAAAACCTCCAAGTAGTTTGACCTCTGGTATAAGACATAAGATAAGACTTGAATGCCAGAGGTTCCTCACGATTTGACTCTGTAATAGCACAGTGCGTCACCTGAAAACAACGCTTACCTGGGTTTGTGCTTGTTTTATCTTATTTACATCTGTTTGTAATGGACAGGTGGAGAACGTTACATCAGTAACGATGTGATTGTCTCCTCAAATGTGTTTAACAATTAGTTTGTATGAAATAATAAAAAAGCAACAGAGAAATGGAGGTCCTGGAGACTTTTAATGGCCTTAGGAGCAGCCATTACCAATGGTATAATAATAGATGCACGAAATACTTCAACATAACTAAGACCACACCAATTTAATTTCTTGGTTAACGGATTTTTCAAGAAAAACAATGGAGCGGGCGGGCGAAAAAAAAAAACAGGCCTAGGCATCCTATTATGGCCCAAAATGATATGATTGAGCCGTGAAGTCAACACACCAGGCTGGTTCAAAATTTAAACAATGAATTTTGAACTTTAATGATACCATTGCATTGAAAGATGGAATAACTGTAACAACTAGGATGAAAAGGACTGTTTTCAACTGTTCAGACAAAATATGAGCATTTTGCAGTTGATTCTGAATTTTTATTTTCATTTTCAAATCAGAAAAAAATGAAGCAGGCGAATCCATTAACCAAGAAATTAAATTGCTGTGGCCTAAGGGGAAGAAAAATAATGTTTAACTTAGAACACTTTGGTGTGGAACTAAACAGAGGCAAAACAAGAAATCGGAGATTAAAAAACAAGAACTGAGAGACCCAGGGAGCTAGCAACATGTAAGATGTAGAGTAACTAAGTAAGGTGACTTTATAATTCGCTTTTTTACAACGTACAGTAAAAATTAAGCAATCGGAGATTAAAAAACAAGAACTGAAAAACGCAGGGAGCTAGCAACATGTAAGATATAGAGTAACTCAGTACGGTCACTTTATAATTCGCTTTTTTAGAACGTACAGCAAAAATTAAGCATACAACTGATAAATCCTTACTCTAATTCACCTCTGTGCGGACAGAAAAGAATGTAAAGCTATTTGATGAAGCTGTCAGAAAATTTCCACGGGCCTACATGACTTGTAGCAACTTGGAAGGCAAATCAGCACCAAGGACATGTCTGGTATTCTGAGTAGGATTGTGTGTAACACAACTGTAGATACCAAGCAAAAGGGAAATTGTTACCTAGCAGGTGATGAAATGGAATAAGGTAAAGACACGTTAAGTCGAGTGTGATATTACGTGTCTAGACATATATGGTAAAGTGTAAATCCTTGGTGTTAAGACTAATTAGACATTTCTTTGCCTGTTTATGGCACTGAAATGTTTGAATTCGGTGATTGTTGTTCATATGAAAAGTGGTTTGACCTTCTCCTTGCGGCTTACCATAAGGCCACACCAATTTAATTTGGTGTTTCTTGCATTCGCCCTGTCCATTTATTCCTGATTCGCCCCCCCCCCCAAAAAAAATGTTGGTTCTAAATCAGTTCCAAAATGTTCAATGGAAGACATATTTTGGCCCCAACGGTTGAAAAAAGTCATTTTCTTCCTAGTTCATAATAAGTTTTTCAATGTAACAATGTAATTTTGTTTCATTAAAAGTTCAAAATCTATTGTTTTCATCATAAACCAGCCTAGTAAGTTCACTTCAAGGCTCATATTTCCGGCTATCATGGGGTGTCTTGGCCTGTTTTTGTTTGTTTGTTTTTTTATTTCGCCCTGTAGCTCCTTATTTTTCCTGGAAAAATCTGAGAAACAACAAAATAAATTGGCGTGGCCTTGGTTTGACCTTCTCCTTGCTGGCTTACCATACCCAGTACAAATTTGGTGCCATATGGTTTGCCTTAGCAGGCTGAAGGTTACCTTTCTATCCCAGGCATTTTTCCTTGGCACTAACTCCAGGAAATCCACATGGACACCAACTCCAACATGCAGGGATCGGAAATAACGGTGTCCCGATGGCCAGTGACCACTAAAATTTAAGCTGGGACATGCAAGAAAAAAAAGATAATCCCTACCTACTGACTCTAATTTTTTTTAGGACTGAAACAGGAAACACAACATTTTTTTCCTAATGGCCTTACAGTAATAGCCAACACTCACTCCGGGCACACCTTACAGGCACTCAAGTCTTAGAAGTTGACAGTCGCTGTCTTAAGTGTCCGGGAGGTTGAATATTTCATGACAGTTCCAAGGTTCTATTATTCAGCGGGGACGTGATATACGATACGGCGCACCCTGGCCCATTTGACAGAGTTGGGTGTGAGAAGAGCTCGGGGGCTGGAACGATCTACAGACCAGTTCCAGAGGCGGCTGAATGGCTTTCCTGTCCTGATATCTGGGGTAAGGTCCCAGGGACACACATCTGACAGTAATAAATGTGTTGATATTGGCACACGAATGTTATTAATAAGGCTAATGCTCACTTAAAAAAGAAAGAGGGAATCATAAAATCATGATTGTGCTATGTGTGTATAAGGTAATATGTGAGAGTGTAACATGTATGTGTTTGTGTGTACATGTACATGTGTGTTTATCATTGTTCAAATGTAGGTATACGTACATGTACATTGTATGCATGTGCAAGTGTACAAACACAGGTACTATGTATCTGTCTCTCTAAAATATCTAAAAAATGACATTATCTAAACTCATGATCACGAATCCTGGACACAGACATACATGTACATGTATGCACAGAAGCAAACATTGCACAACCTTTGACCTTTAATGTGACCTATGACCTGTACCTTGCCTGATTATCCTGGACAGAACGTCCTGAATTATTGGTCAGCCTACAGTATAAACACCAATGAGATAAATCATCAACATCAGAAAGATATGATGATAGTTCACCTCCAAGCAGATGTCTGGCAGCTAAAACGTTACACACAACTTACAGTTACAACTGGCCATCTAGCTAGAGATAGTCCTTAGCCACCCAGCCTCTTAAGATAGTCAGTTCTAACCGTAACATTTTTGCCACCAGGCATCTGCTTGGAGATTACAGTACAAACAATGGTGAGAATTTTTTTCAAGCACAGTTGGAGCATCATCACTAGAAAGCTTTAAACAACTTCTGCAATATTAAATGTGCAAAGATTGAGTGTAACAAGTTGTTCAGTACTATGTAGCTAGCTGCCGCCATGCCGCGTTCCTGCAAAACTGGTGTGTTATACCAAAGGGCGGTTATACCGGCTATACAGATACAGAAGCTGGTGTGTTATGCCAAAGGGCGGTTATACCGGCTATACAGATACAGAAGCTGGTGTGTTATGCCAAAGGGCGGTTATACTGGCTATACAGATACAGAAGCTGGTGTGTCATGCCAAAGGGCGGTTATACCGGCTATACAGATACAGAAGCTGGTGTGTCATGCCAAAGGGCGGTTATACCGGCTATACTGATACAGAAGCTGGTGTGTTATGCCAAAGGGCGGTTATACCGGCTATACAGATACAGAAGCTGGTGTGTTATGCCAAAGGGCAGTTATACCGGCTATACAGATACAGAAGCTGGTGTGTTATGCCAAAGGGCGGTTATACCGGCTATACTGATACAGAAGCTGGTGTGTTATGCTGAAGGGCAGTTATACCGGCTATACAGATACAGAAGCTGGTGTGATACACCGAAGGGCGGTTATAGTATACCGGCTATACAGATACAGAAGCTGGTGTGTTACACCGAAGGGCGGTTATACCGGCTATACAGATACAGATATATCCCGGCTCATGTTGCTCCTCTGTTACCCCTCCGATACCCGTACCAGCCAGTCCATTACAAACCCATTCCACCCACGTACAAAATGTACACACAGACCATCACAGGACCTCCCTCAGATGACTCGCCTAAGGAGGGTACTTTCTGTTCTGTCTCTGACAGATGTCCCTCTCCCAGCTACCACATCAAATCTGGCAACACGGATTGACCTCTGACCAAAACCAGTCCTGCGCTCCCCTTGTAAATCTTTTAATGTACATGATATGTTTTATAAAAGACATGGTGCTTTCCTTAAACAAGATCACTTGAAGATAGGAAGAATCACCGTTAAAAGCTAAAGTTTGTCATGATTTCAAATCCTCACAATATGCATGTATTGACATTTGGGAGATACTAGCAACCAGGCTTTTAGCTAGGGGGGCGTCCGGGCATCTTTTGGACGCCCTGTACTGAAAATAATAAGAAATTGGACGCCCTACTCTTTTGTAGGACACACTAAAGACGCCCTATTTTTTTCGCCGACGTTTTGTCTGGTAACCCTGCTGAATGTGTTCAAAATTCGCCGAATCTGAGCTGGCAACTGCTGTGAAGAAAAAAAATCCTTTATGAGGCCACACCAATTTGATTTGTTGGTTCTTGGATTTGCAAAAAAAAAAATGCTGGTTCTATATCAACTCAAATATGCTTATATTTGACCCCAACAGTTGAGGTTGCTTCCTAGTTGTTGCAGTTTTTTTTTTTCCATCTATCAATGAGTGGTTTGATTAAAAGTTCAAAATTAATTGTTTAAATTTTGAACCAGCCTGGTGTGTTGACTTCATGGCTCCTATCGTACCATTTTGGGCTATAACAGTATGCATAGGCCAGTTTGTTTTTTTTATGCCCGCCCGCTCCATTATTTTTCTACAAAAATCCATTAACCAAGAAATTGAATTGGTGTGGCCTGGTTACGAGTCTTTCAGAGGTTTCTTTGGCATCGAAGGCCCACTTACACAGGGGGACTGACCTACTGTTGTCAAATTTTCTGCCAACAACCCTTCGTTACACAGCATTCCTGCTGTCGCAAAAATCTGTGTCTAAGGCTACACCAATTTAATTTCTTGGTTAACAGATTTTTCTAGAAAAATAATGGAGCGGGTGGGCAAAAAAAATTAAAATAAAAACAGGCCTAGGCATCCTATTATGGCCCAAAATGGTACGATAGGAGTCATGAAGTCAACACAACAGGCTGGTTCAAAATTTAAACAATGAATTTTGAACTTTTAATGATACCATTGCATTGAAAGATGGAATAACTGTAACAACTAGGATGAAAAGGTCTGTTTTCAACTGTTGAGGGCAAAATATGAGCATTTTACAGTTGATTCTGGATTTTTATTTTTATTTGCAAATCAGAAAAAAATGAAGCGGCGAATCCGTTAACCAAGAAATTAAATTGGTGTGGCCTAAAGTGGGCCAAAGTCCAGGCCTTCTGTACCTGCCTCTGGATGAGAATGTTCATACCATATGATTTACGATAGCCTTAAGATACATCCTTCTATGACATCAGATCATAAAACATGTCTACAAGCAGATAATAATGGTGCCATCTGGGCCATGTCTGACCATAAACACATCATGCCAATTTTCCAGGCAATCAGCTAAGCTATAAAAATATACGGTACTTAACTATAATGACTGGAAGCATTTAAAAAAGAAAGAAAGATAGCAAAAGAACAAGAAATTTTCCTGGACAATGCTGTAAATTTATTCTTTTTCCTGGGGACTTAATTTCATAGTAGGAGGGAATAGGAGGCTTTCATGGTATTTGAACATTCCTTGACACATCTGTGTTGTTATAAATTGGTGGTGGGGACCAGTACAGCTTATTTTTATTTTTTCATTTTTTCCATTTCTGTTTTATTTAACCAGGGTGGCCCAATTTAGCCCTGGAAGACATACTAGTGCGTACATGTACAATTTTTATTAACAGTCCAACTCCAGATCCAAGTCAAGAGGATCTGGTCCAGATCTAAACCAGAACCTGATTATTACACATGCACAGTATAAAGTAAAAATAAGACCACACCAATTCAATTTCTTAGTTAACGGATTCGCCCGCTTCATTTTTTTTCTGATTTGCAAATAAAAATAAAAATTCAGAATCAAACTGCGAAATGCTCATACATGTATTTTGCCCTGAACAGTTGAAAACAGTCCTTTTCTTCCTAGTTGTTACAGTTATTCCATCTTTCAATGCAATGGTATTATTAAAAGTTCACAATTCTTTGTTTAAATTTTGAACCAGCCTGATGTGTTGACTTCATGGCTCCTATCGTACCATTTTGGGCCATAATAGGATGCCTAGGCCTTGTTTTTTTTTGTTTTTTTTTCGAGGGCCCGCTCCATTATTTTTCTAGAAAAATCCATCAACCAAAAAATTAAATTGGTGTGGCCTAAGGTAGCAATTGAATGTACATATAAACCTCTGCTAGAAAGAGTGTGGCTGCCCCCCCCCCCATCCACGCCTTTAATAATGTGTCAATGACCTAAAATATTAATATGATCATCATAACACATCACATGGCCATCATCAGCCCTAAAGCACAAACGCGGGCCCATTAAGATTCCATCAGGCAGTCCAGTCGCTATCTTCACACTGCGCTATCTTGTCGTCCCATCGCGCTACAAAATGTACGCCTCAAACCGAAGCTTGCACAATTACACTGACATGTGCAATCTCAGAGTCTATTATTCACACTGGAGCCAGGACAGAAATACAAATTGTTTTCACAGTCTTTTATCTCATACTGAAGGTCTTGTTGGTATCAGTAGAACTGAAAGAAGAGGTATTACTCATAACTGGTACAGATATAGATACAATGTAAAATGTCCTGCCAGGAAAAAAGGCAGAGAGAGAACCATGGCTGATTCTATCATACTGTACAATATAATTTACTCTCAAAACTACAGATTATCAAATATCAATATGACAGAATTTTTAGTTTGTTACAGAGCCCATAGATTTCTACATTGTATACATATGCCTCAATTTTACGTGCACTAAACTGCATATTATAATATATACCCAGTACATGGACCAGTGCAGGTTAGGTACAGGTAGACATCAGAAATACCTGCACAGCTCCAATTTTACCTGCACTAACCTGCATATACCCAGTACATGGACCAGTGCAGGTTAGGTGCAGGTAGACATCAGAAATACCTGCACAGCTCCAATTTTACCTGCACTAACCTGCATATACCCAGTACATGGACCAGTGCAGGTTAGGTGCAGGTAGACATCAGAAATACCTGTACAGCTCCAATTTTACCTGCACTAACCTTTTCCAGGTAGACATCAGAAATCCAACTCCAGTTTTACCTGCACTTAAGCCAACAAAGGCATATTGCATGCCATTAAAAACTGACTTTACCACTATCACCAGTAATGCTACTGTTGTGCTCCCAACCCGACATGAATATTTTCTGCTGACTTAATGCATACTTGGCTATACACTGACTCCGTCCCCACCTGTTGCCAAATAATAACATTCCATACTGCCCTACATGTATACATTTCCACCACTACCTTTATTATTCCCGGTCAGAACTGACATATTAGTACCCTCACTTAGACAAGCCCGATAAAACTTGGGTAGCGACTGTGTGTAAATCACAGCTATACGACAGCAGTTGGCTAATTGCATTGGGTGATGCACAGGTCCCACAACACTCAGGGTTTGCAGGATTCATGTTTCAAAGGGTATGCCATCATTCACAAAATAAATATGATTTAATGAGTATTCAAAAAAGGCAGTTGAGTTGCTTACTGCTTACTTCAAGAGGGGGTAGGAAGCTGTTTAAAGATTCATTTTGTAAGCGGTCCAATTTTTAAAACTCTAGATCTAAAAGTTCATTGTAAGTAGATATTGCCATAAACAGTTGATTGACGACAGAGCAGCCATGTAAAGGTGTTTTTCAGAAGACCCCAGTTGCAACAACTGTTGCCAACTGATTAAAAATTAAATCATCGTAATACTAATACCACAAGCGGGTTCTTGATATGATTTACTGCACCGGCTTCCCTCAGAAGTTGCCGCCTTGAAAGACTTGGAAATTATGGGAAAATTTACGAGGGTCTGGAAGATGAAGGTGCCAAAGCAAAATCAATCTCCAGATGGATTACTCTAACTCTTACCCTGCAGTCAAGGGTTGGGAACCTAATTTAGGAAAGTCGTACCAGAGGTGAGCTAGTCTCAGAACTTCATCAGTTGGTCCTCTTTCTCATCAATGGAGGAAAACAGAGGTCACAGAGTCTATTCAAATGGGACAGGGCAGTCTTGTGGTTGGGGCTGTTAACTCTGGGTTTGGAAGGTTCTGGGTTCGTATCTCAGGCTGGCCCCGCTGTTGTGCCCTTGGGAAAGGTACTGGACGCCTATTTCCTCACTCGATTCAGGTGAAAACAAGGAGAAGTCGTAGACATCATCCCTCCATGAAATAGCTTGTTATTTTGTAATCTTTTGGTGTATTTCAATAGAGATATTATGAGTCAAACTTTGTTTTTATCAGCAGAATGAGGACCAACCTTTGGTCAGAGATGTCCTCTCAGATGGGATGGTCCCATGTTTATTTTATATTTGAGGAGAGCCACACCTCAAGCAAAGAACCCAACACACTTGATGAATATGCTGTATACTAAATTGAATGTAAACAAGTAAAATCTGAGATTTTATACCTCCGGGCTTTTTATTGTATATTTTTTTGTAGGGTTTTAAACAAAGAATTTATCGAGACCGGACACCCCTCTGTGTGAGGGGTCATATACGTGGACCAGACCGAGAATAGCTTAAACACGCCAAACGTCAACGGTCGCGACCACTTTCATGCTCAAAGGGGTGTTTTGGGGCCACCAAAAGGCACCATTTTCACGCCCGAAAACAAAAGAACGTGCATCATCTGCAGCCCAATAGCAAAACATATACCGAGTCTCAAAAGAATCCGTCCACCCAAACGCAAGAAACAGCTGCGAACATGAGAATCTAAATCTCTCACAAAACCCTTCCGCGGAAGGATGTCTCCTCCCCCGGAGGTAAAAAGTACCTTTAATGTTATACGCATAACCCCATACAAATGTCTAAGCATGAACCCACTGTCCAAAATTAGGCGCACAGCTCCAATTTGCGTGCACAAAACACCAGTATATTTCAAGCCAAGGCCTTGCTATGTACAGAAAGTATAAACTTCCAGTGAATTCATTTGCAGTGGTTTTATTTGGCAGTAGGGGGGGAAAGTTGCTCTGAGGACAGTCCATTTCATATCCATCTATCCGTCATGCCGCTTGTCTTGCCCAGAAGGTGATAATTACGGATACCGGGGAATAATCCGCCGAGTTGGCAGTTTCCTCGGCAGGTAAGGATTATGGACTTCCAAATTGCGGGAGGCAGAGACAAGGGTGGAAGTACAAGTAACTGTAATTTGAATCTGAGCAGCACATCGCTTCCTCTCATGGATGCTGGGCATGTAGCAGGGCTCAGAGTACCACCTGCATGTAGGTTAGGCCACACCGATTTAGTTTCTTGGTTAACGGATTTTTCTAGAAAAATAATGGAGCAGGCGGGCGGAAAAAAATAAATAAATAAAAACAGGCCTAGGCATCCTATTATGGCCCAAAATGGTACGATACATGTAGGAGCCCTGAAGTCAATACATCAGGCTGGTTCAAAATTTAAACAATGAATTTTTAAATTTTAATGATACCATTGCATTGAAAGATGGAATAACTGTAACAACTCAGATGAAAAGGACTGTTTTCAACTGTTCAGGGCAAAATATGAGCATTTTGCAGTTGATTGTGAATTTTTATTTTTATTTGCAAATCAGAAAAAATTAAGCGGGTGAATCCGTTAACCAAGAAATTAAATTGGTATGGCCTTAGTGCAGGTAAAATTGGAGCTGTGAAGGTATTTCTGAGCTGAGCTTGTCCATGATAAAACCATACATGCACGTACATTTAGTAGTCACGTGGGTGTCTTAAAATTGCCTTGAATTCTTCACAAAAGCAACCTGCATAAAATTATTATTACATTCAAGATAGTACCAGACACATTTGAGAGACATTTTCCTTGTTACTTCTGGGTATGGAAGTAGTTTTGGGTCTCTGCTTGGTCTAGTGAGTGAATTCAAATGGGAGGTGATGACTTTGACAGTTTATTATTAATTTCAATTATATATATATATAATTATTCAATAAACCGACTATGTTGCTAACTTGCTACATAAAATTTGATCAAGTATGAACCATGGCAGTAAAGCAATAAAGCATGTTATAATAAAGAGGAAATAAATTATCCAAGGTCTGCAACAATGTTACATTGAGTAGTAGGACTGGAGACATGCTTTGGTACATGTGTAGGTAGAAGCACACTGACAAGCACACTATTAACAGTTTTTATCACTCACATATTGCAGTGTGGACCATGTGTACCTAGATGCCGCCGAGCCGCGTGCCTGCGAAGCTGGCATGTTATAACATTATCATACATACACAAGTAGAAAAAATTACCTCGTTATTTTAGCTAGCTTGAAGGTTTCAAGTCCGTCTTATTTACAATGTTAGACATACAGTCTCTTTATACTCTAGCAGCATTTCAGAACATAAAATTGAGTGGGATTGGTGTAAATTTATATTTTCCAACAGTCCCAGATCCCTTGTCTGAAAAAAAATGAATTGGTACATACATTGTATGTGTTGTACATAAACATGTCATGTTATAAATAATAAGTTTCTGCAACACCATTTAGCATACCAGACGTGCAGTAGATACAATGTAGATAAGAATATCAACAACAGAAAATAACATCATAGAATATAACAGCCATCAACTGGAGAAACATCCATAAAATGTACACAATATATAGAGAGATGAACACAGCCTTGAGTGCAGGGAGATATCATTCATCAACAGATCAAGCCAGGAGAGCTCAAACAGACCCTACAGAAAGACCATCTGTTTCCTAAACACCAGGTAACAACACAAGTACCGGTAAGCCACCTCTCCGGTAGCTCCGCGGCTAACAAAGTGTCGTCTGCCGCTGACGAACAAGATTGGTAGGCTCACCTTGCCAGTAATCCTTCCTGTAGACACCGTCATTAATCAGCGAGCGGGCACGCACGGGCCTTTCTTTTACCGGGATTTTAGCAGCAGCCGACGGCTTGTAAACTGTATCTGTGGACGGCCTTCGACAAATAAGGCCCACCACCGTCCTCTTTCAAAGCTACCACCTAAGCCCCCTTATACATATACAAATGGGCCAGTCCGCCTAATGTCCCATTGGATGGATCAGGATGGAGGAGAGAAGTGATGGGTAAATACCTGGGCTTGGTTATCTTGTCGTAGCACACCATTATTTACCCACGCCGGGGACCGTAATCACATGCCCATATTTAATGTAGCGCGGACGAAACGACCGGGTGCCGAGGGACTAAGGCGTGCATTTGGGCTGGATGGCAGCCGGGTACCCTGGGGGGCTGTGCACACCATTATCACCCCGGCGTTATGCACCTCACGTTCATTACCAAACCTAGCTCGGCAACCCGCACACATTACCCCCTGTGCTGCTGATATTACATCCCCTGACCCTTTGGCATTTAGCAATGTCATCTGCTCCACCCAGTTTTCAATCCGCCGGCCGTATACGTACTCTGCGTCGAGGTGTGGCCGGGACGCTGAATTATACAGTGTTACAGCGAGGGCAATCTAGGGATCAGGGCGTCCGCCCGGTGTCCACTCCTCGGCGATATTAGGACGTGAACAGGTGGCAAATTTGGCACGTCGTGCCGAGTCGATAGGCCCCACGGTCGTCCGGGACGGCACATCTCCACATCGGACGTGATCACTGTCTCCGGCTGATCACCATTTATTCGCAGGCCGAACAACCGGACTTATGTAGATACATGGTTATCATCTAATTCACAAACAGTGAGTAATTGCGTGTTGGCAGATACGGGTGTACTACGGGCACACCACGGAACCGACGACGTGCCAAACAAAGGGGGGACGTGTGAGCCCACCAACACATTACACGCCACGCCGTCCACATCAGCACGACAAGACATATAGCCGCCGTAAGGGCGGCTGTTTTTCGGACACATGCAATTGCCTGTGAAGGGATCCATAACCAGTACTCTATGTTACATCCCTCTGTATGACCAGCCACCCGTTTAACGACTTCCAATCAAATAATACACTGCAAATTCACGGCGGGCGATAAAAAAAGAAACAAGCGACACTTACCGATCCTTTTCAGTGTCCTCCTCACCCGACGTTGCGGAGTCACTCGTTTGACGTTGGGGTGGTCCTCGAGCGCGTCTCGGCCGTCCTGGGCTCGCTCTTGCAGCTGCACACAAGATAAATGTCAGAATGCAATCACTTTAATGCCGGGCCTGATTTATACAAATCTCAGACTAGCTCACCACTTGATCATGTCTTGGGTACTTGGACTGCGGGGGGGATCAGACCGGGGAGATAATGTTTTATTGACAAGTGCCTGTTGGTGGAACTGAAAGCTACACAAAACCATCCCGCCAGATGGGGTCAGTACCGGGGTCATCGTGTCTGAACCACTCCAGCAACACACACACACACACACACCCTCTCTAAAATGGACTGTAATAAATCTAATCAAATTAAGGCAGCGGTATTGATCCGTAGCAATCACGCTGGCAGGCACCTTGGCAGGAGTATCGATTGGCTGCACTGTGACCGTGGTGTCTCCGATTCATTCTGTGGAAACGCGGTAAGTCCGGCTTTAACATACGGTCTGTCCCCATTCCTGTAATGGCTCGCACTATTTATGGCCGACGCCGCTGCCGCAAGAGCTATACGGCTTTTGTGAAGACACATCACACCTTTGCCATGCATCCAGGCAAAGAGCAAGCTACTCAAAACTTTACCAATTAACAGCTCCTGGCCAAACCCTCCCACCGGTCAAGGGCAACTGCTTCCACTGGGAATCGGCACATGGAATATCATCCATGGGAATATTAAATCCTATTTGCATAAGTGACCCTTGACAACCTTTATGTCCGAGAAATGGACCGGTATCGATCCCTTCGCCGGCTTTCTCATCCAATCTTACTGGCAACACTTGAGTCCGAATTGGCCCCCGATGAATACCTCAGTGTGCTTTGCCAAACGGCGGGGGAAGCCCATTCGACCGTACCGCCTTGATTACCGGCGGGTGCTAGAGTTGTGCATGCAGGGCGCATCTCGGCGATAGAGCCAGCAAATGTAGGAGAGATAAAGGAGGCCATGTGACTAGGTTGGACAGATGGACAAAGGGATTAACTATCCATGGGATGGCACTGGCAATCTTGTCTGATTGAATTACCTCCTGTCATGACGATTAATCAGGGGTACAAGTAGGTGCCAGCTCCAGTTCTAATGAAGGACTAACAGCTCCACGTAAGTCCCCACCCAATGTGGCACAGTCAAGTGTACTCAAGGCTTGAAATACATGTACCACCTGCTGCAGGTAAAACTGGGGCTGTGCAGGTATTTCTGATGTCTACGATGTACATGTACCTGCAATTAATCTGCACTGTATTCTCCATGTACTGGGTATATGCAGGTTAGTGCAGGTAAAATTGGAGCTGTGCAGGTATTTCTGATGTCTACCTGCACCTAACCTGCACTGGTCCATGTACTGGGAATATGCAGGTTAGTGCAGGTAAAACTGGGGCTGTGCAGGTATTTCTGATGTCTACCTGCACCTAACCTGCACTGGTTCATGTACTGGGTATATTCAGGTTAGTGCAGGTAAAATTGGAGCTGTGCAGGTATTTCTGATGTCTACCTGCACCTAACCTGCACTGGTTCATGTACTGGGTTTATAATGTACATGTATATACAAAACAAGCTGCATGTGGATTTTTAATCAGCATTGACAATGACTTCTGAATAGTTTCTAGTATGATCATGATCCATAATTCCTAGTATTCTGAAGTGGTGTAGGTAAAATTTGTCTGGTGCAGGTAATTCCCACTGTAGGACTTAAGTATTTCGAGCCCTGTTAGTGGGATAGCGGCAAGGCAAACAAGAGAAAGATGGAATTCTGTGCGGTCCATCCCATCCAGCCACCCTGTCAACACGCCTGCCACGCTTGTTAAATCAGCAGCCAGAGATGACACTGTGTAACACCGCCATGCATCTCTCTTAGACTGCCCGTCTCCACAACTCTCTCTCCACACATTTTACGCGTGTCTCCGCTGCCTTTCCTGGTGCTTTACGGCTCGGCAGGTGCGATGGGCTCATCTCTGAAGTCCGGCCAGATGCACGGGGGCTTATCTCTAATGACAAGATTCTCACTTTCTATATCTTGGCAAAGCTTGATCGTTTGTCACCCCCAGGAATATAGACGTAACATTTTACCGTGAAAAGTTGAATCCTGTAGGCCAAATGTCTTGTGTATGTTGATGGTATTCTCCTCTGACTTTTATCAACAGCTACCGTGAACATTCGATGATGACCAGAAACATTTTCAAAGTTACTTCTGGGTACAGAATTGTTTTGGGTTGCTGAATTGTGAATGTGTGTCTTTTTTCCCACCAGCTTTGGCCAAATGTCTTGTGTATGTTGATGTTATTCTCCTCTGACTTTTATCAACAGCTACCGTGAACATTCGATGATGGCCAGAAACATTTTCAAAGTTACTTCTTCGTACAGAATTGTTTTGGGTTGCTGAATTGTGAATTTGTGTCTTTTGTCCCAGCAGCTTTGGTTAGTGGGTGGGAGATGATTTTGACAGTTGATTGATAGGAAGGTCATGTCTAAAGGTAACCTAGCACATATAGGGTGGGAGTAAGTTAGCCATACATGTATGGAGAAATTCAGGAATTAGCATTGAATTACATCATACAATCCTATCCACAGTCACGAAAAAATTCCAATTCCAAATGAAACACCAGATCACTACTTATTGCACTGCAAATTTTATAATACTGAAAGGACCAAAATGTTGTTATCCATATCTTGCCTTCATCTAGAAAACATACTCCCTTCCGACCCACTCAACGCAAACGACACCACATTATGTACTTTACTTCTTACAGGTAGCCCCTCCCTCCCGTACCCTACTAACTGCCGTATCTTTGATATTGTGTTCAACTATATCCACCACTCTGGAAGATTTGACCAATCTCATTAATGTTATGCTATAGCCTAGGTATTGGTGCGCCAGCCACTTTCATTTTATGTTTATGTTATACTTTATGTCATCTTTATGTTTACATTTCTATTATGTTTTATGAGCAGCGGATTCACATAAGCACAACAAGTGCTTCCTATCCAATGCTCAAAAATCCATGTGAAGGAAATAAAAAATAAATTCCAAATCACTTTCCAAAGGTCACTCCAAGGTCATTAAAAAAATGTACTTCTCTAAAGTCGCTGACAACTTTTTTTTTCAGTAGTTCTTCTTTTAGTTCACCTGGTGGCTTTACACTTCCTTAAAAGTTGCCAAGTAGCTAATGCTAGCCCAGAGGGCTGGCTTACCGGGGAACTCCGTCGTGTCTATTTTGCTTAATGACGACCCATATGTTCCAGGCTGGGAATGGTAGAGTAATGGCATGTGTTAAAACAACGGGCATTCAAGCATGCCAAACAGTACTAGTGATGTCTAGTAGTAGTAGTGCATGCATCATCAACATGCAAATTCAAACTACAATTTGCAACTGAAAACAATATCAATATACTACCACTACCAGTACCTTTTTTTCCAATTTTTTGTAACCTGTAACATGTGCCAGTGCAGATTAGGTTCGTGTAGAAATACCTGCACAATTTTACCTGCACTAACCTGGATATACCCAGTACATGGACCAGTGCAGGTTAGGTGCAGGTAGACATCAGAAATACCTGCACGGATCCAATTTTACCTGCACCAACCTACATATACCCAGTACATGGACCTGTGCAGGTTAGGTGCAGGTAGACATCAGAAATACCTGCACAGCTCCAATTTTACCTGCACTAACCTGCATATACCCAGTACATGGACCTGTGCAGGTTAGGTGCAGGTAGACATCAGAAATACCTGCACAGCTCCAATTTTACCTACACTAATCTGCATACTTTCCAGCCCTGCTTAGCCATATCAACCTGATGGATGCATATTAACATTTCCAGCAACGCGCTGCTGTCACAGCCTTATTAAAACTCATCAATCATAACGGGATTAAAACAGGGTAAATATTATGCTGCGAAACAGACATTAACACAAATGTCATTAATTTGTACTATTTTCACAAAGGTCACAACATTCAGATATACATGTATACACATACTGACATACATGTACATGTACCTCTTTATGTCTGTCAAAATCATGTATATACAGATAGCCATGCATGTACAATACAATATATATTTTAGAGAACTGAATGTCTGAACTTGTAATTTGGCATGCTAAAAGAACGTACATGTAGGCTTGAAATTGTGGATCCCATTTTGCAGTAGACAGAAATAAAAAAAGTTAAAGGATGTTCGCAGTGGTTTGTGCGAAGGAAAGAATTAAGTTCACAAAGTCCATGTGTTACCACAGAACTGTTTCAATTGCTGACTTAAAACACTATGAAAATTCTTTTCCCCTGCTATTGACAAACTGTAACTGTTTTAAGTGACAAATATTGGGATATAAAATGCATCTGCAACATTATTATAATGTATAGAGTACATCCATAAATGTGTGCAACTCAGTCATGATAATCCAATCTTCCTAACAAAACAGTTCTTGAGAATCACTATCATCATACAAGGCAAAAAAAGAAAGAATTATAGAAGAGTCTGTCACATCTGTGGTGGTGGAAGTTCTAAAGAAGGTAATATAGAAGACACATAGCCGCAGCAGGTGGTCTGATTATTGCCTCTTGTCTGATATCTCCTGGTGCACACCTGTTCAGGAAACCCCGGGTAAACCCGGCGCGGGACAGCGAATCATCACACACAAAGCAACGGGACAGATAATTTGTCAGCGCGCCGCCTTTGTGCGGAGAAAGAAACCCTCCGCCGCTGCTTTCATTAGCGGGACAATGCGGCGCGCGACACCCCGCAGTGAGTTGCCGCTTCTTTTCCTTACGTGGAAAGCCCTGGAAGGAAGCTGATATCAAAGTCGTCCATTACCGGCTCTCGGGTGATGTATGGTCGCGCTGATATCTGTGATCTAAACGTCCCCCTCACGTCCCCCCAGCCATGTCTCAACAGTAATGCCTACCCGCAGGCTACAGCCCAACATTTCCCTTCCCTTGCAACGTAACGACTTCTTTTCATCTCACCCTCGCCTCCATACTCCATTCCCAACACGCTTTCCTTGCTGAATTGTGGTACGACGTTGCGCTTTTAAAATCCAGGTAAAACAAAGAAGACTTTCAGCTGGGTGCTGTTGTCATTGTCTTCTGTCGTTTGTAGCTCCGTAATGGGATTGGATATGGTGACTTCTCCCCATTAGGAACCTAGTGCTCGCACCTACTTACATCGTAATACCACCTCAAGTACGAGAGCTACACCTGCAAAGAACCGGCTCCAAATCAATCAAACACTGTGGAAAGATCTTCGGCACATCCTAGACTTGTAAAATCTGCTACTTTCTAGCAGTTAACAGCATATGTACGTGCTAAGATGTACAATTATACATTCCTCTGGCATAAAACACATGACGCCCTTTCTCTTCATGTTGTACACTCACTCCCTCACTCACTATCCGGGCTTTGATTATATGAATTTACAGAATATATACAAAATGTATTCCTAAGGCTAGGCCACACTAATTTAATTTGTTGCTTCTCGGACCACCCTGTCCATTTTTTTCTGATTTGAAAAAAAAAAAATTTAGGAGTTCTACATGTAAATGCTCAATGAAAGACATATTTTGGCCCCAACGGTTGAAGAAAGTCCTTTTCTTCCTAGGTCTTAAAGTTTTCCAATGTAACAATGCAATTTTGTTTCATTAAAAGTTCCAAATCTATTGTTTTAATTATAAACCAGCCAGATACATATGTATGTTCACTTCATGACTCATAGTCATATCATAACATTTCTGGCTGTCATGAGGTGCCTTGGCCGTTTTTTTTTTTTACCGTCGCTTCATATGTTTTCTAAAAAAAATCCAAGAAACAACAAATTAAATTGGTGTGGTCTAATGGTAACAAGAATCATACACAGCACATCAAAAAGTCTGTCATCAAACAAAACCTGGTGGCAAAAGAAAAAATTAGAGCGAGATAAACACATTACATATCTTTTCTTTCTGGTCTTGATTTCACGACCGACACCCTGTATCGCCCAAAAAGCTTTTGAGCGCAGAACATGAAAAATAGCGGCATAACCACATTAGCCATTTAGTACCCTGCCTAAATGGGTCCAATGAGAATGTTGGTGTGATACCCTGGAGGGATGAAATATATCAGTTCACTTTGCACCAGTCCCTCTGGTTAGGAGCATGTATGTTTGTGTGGCAGCTCCATGTATAATATGTAAATAAATAGTTGTTCCCAGAGGAATTGCATGTGGGTCCTTCTAAATACAGAAATGTAAAAAATGTTTGGCTCACGAAAGAAAAATTTGTGTTTCCAATCTCAGTCCTTCCCCTAAGGCCACACCAATTTAATTTGTTGTTTCTCGGATTCGCCCTGTCCATTTTTTTCTGATTTGCAAAAAAAAAAAAATTTTTTGTTCTAAATCAACTGCAAAATGCTATCTTTTTATTGTTTTAATTATAAACCAGCCTGGTATGTTCACTTCATGGCTCATATTGTGACATTTCTTGCTATCATGGGGTGCCTTGGCCTTTTTTTTATTTTGCCCTGTCGCTTCATATTTTTCTTTAAAAAATCCAAGGGACAACAAATTAAATTGGTGTGGCCTAAAAATGAAATAATAACAATTTTTTTGCAGCAGATGCTGGACCCCCTACTGTGATCGGGTATTCTGCACTTAACCACTTTGCCCAGAAAAGATTCTGGGGAGAACCCAGCTGCCCCCCTCCCCCATTTCCCACAATCCTCTACACTAAGTGTCTCCCGACATAATGGATGGACTTGACATTTACACAACAGGAATAACTGGGATCGGGGTCCCCTCGGATACAGAGCGTGATGGATCCCTGCATTTTCCAACGTAATAAACAAGAACGTGCACCTGCAAATTCTTAGGCCACACCGACTTAATTTTATGGATGACATCCTCTGAAGACCCCCAAAACTAGTGCGCGCGGGCGAATAAAAAAAATTTCCGCCCAAAAATAAAAATGCTACTAAACCACAGGAATACAATGTATTGTGAATTTGCTGCAGTACATAGCGACATATACAACAAGCCGGCTTTTTGCGTAATTTGTGAATCGGTACTGTACGCGTGAGTTAAGTCGTTGAGTTTCGGTATCCTGGGTGCTGTCCTCCAGAGTTACCACCGGCTCCGTATTGTCGCTAGCTACCACGAACTACCCAGGCCTAGAGCCAGGCCAGAGCCTCGGAAGACGTAATCTTTTTTTTTTTTGAGGACAGGCGAAAATCAATGCACGCGCGGATGTCATCCATAAAATTAAGTCGGTGTGGCCTTAGCATACGCGGATAGCAGGCCCAAACCAAGCTAATTTGTACTCTTACAATGTAGATGATGGATTGTTACAGCGAGTGATAGTACCAAGGATTTGTGTTTCATTAACGGATAAGAAAGATTGCCGACTCTTCAGGTACAGATTCACAGAAAACAGACACTATACATAAAATATAAGACATTATAGACTGCACGTATAAACACACAGATTTGCCATTTTTGTATGTAGTATGGTAGTGTAGAGACTTGGGAAATCTTATGCATTAGCAGTACATAACGGTAAATATACCCATACATGAATCAAAGAATGATATTCAACCCATGGAATCTATTCTACAATATACACATGGATGTTATAAAATGCACTCCAACATTCAATTGACCACCCAGATAATTGAGTAGTGTACAGTATCTTAAAACATTGAATTGATAACCTGTAGTTATCTGTCATCTTATATACTACATGCAAAATCTTTTTCATATATACTTTATAATTATTACAAACAATAATCTACCTTGTACATGTAGATATTTCAGTTTTCTTAATTGCTAATGTTTTTTGTCCTCTATCAAATGGAATTTACATGGCTTACTGGTGATGGGAAATAAAAACAGCTTCTATGCTACATGTAGGTACATCTGTTAAGATTTACATTTTTGTACCTACTTGCAATTACCAAAAAGGTTTCCACTTTGTCTGCAGAAAGGTTCTTGAATCTCGGCCAAACAAATGAACGGCCCTGGTGCAGCAACAATCGCTTCAAACATGGACTAACTTATGGGACACAGAACCCATCTGACATGTACCTAAAGGGCTCATTTTTGGGAATAGGTGCACTAAAAAATTAGAAGCACAAAAAAATGTTTGGGTGCACCATACACAGCAAAACCTACATGTAATTACAGATCTTACTGATCCTCTTCTAAGCTTGAACATGAAATGGAAGCTAAGTTCAAAATCTTACAGAACTACTACATTGTACAACAAAGATTTTATTAATTAATATTTTTCTGACAGATTCCAAGAATATCCTGTATACTACATTTACTACATTTAGTATGTAAAAAAAAATATGTACAAAAATATGCACCAGTGCACCCACAGAAATAAATTGGGTGCACAGCTCCAATTTTGGGTGCACATGAACCCAGTATTTCGAGCCCTGACCATTCTGTGCAAAATACAAAACCAACATGTCCAGATCACGAGATATCAGATCCAGAGGTTCCACTGCAGTACCATAACAAGCCAGCTTACCTTACTTACCTTTACCTAGTCCCATCCTCATGTCTGAGGGTCGGGGACTATGGTGGCATCCAGCAGGTACAAGCCAGCAGGGGGCCAAAAATTCATCAAGACCTACAATGTACAATGTACATGCACCCACATACCGAATATCCATCTAAGCCTTCTGGAGTTAATGTTTACAGACACATGCTACCAAAAGCATATACCTCCTTGATGAAGGTAATAACAATACCAAATTCAAACAAATTCAATCTCTAATTATGTCTAAACAATTTATCAGCAATGAAGGCCACACCAATTTAATTTCTTGGTTAACGGATTTTTCTAGAAAAATAATGGAGGGGGCGGGCGAAAAAAATAAAAACAGGCCTAGGCATTCTCCCAAAAATGATACGATAAGAGCCATTAAGTCAACACACCAGGCTGGTTCAAAATTTAAACAATGAATTTTGAATTTTTAATGATACCATTGCATTGAAAAATGGAATAACTGCAACAACAAGGATGAAAAGGACTGTTTTCAACTGTTCAGGGCAACATATGAGCATTTTGCAGTTGATTTTAAATTTTTATTTTTATTTGCAAATCAGAAAAAAAACGAAGCAGGTGAATCCGTTAACCAAGAAATTAAATTGGTGTGGCTGAAGGCTACAAAAACATGCTGGTGTGTTGTTGGTTACGCAATGACTGTACTCTTTCTTTCAAGCCAGGGACTGAATTGCAAAGAGCTTGTAATGAATGGCAGCTTCTCTGTGCTCTGGTGACCTCCATACAACAGTAATCGCACCAGGTGTGGACTGTAAGGTTCTGAACCTGCTGGACCCCTACTCTGTTAAAAAATGCGGTGGGTTCTTTAACATGCTCGAGGTGTGGCTGTCTCGAACATGGGACCTCCATTTAACGTTCTATCTGATCTGATCTAGTTCAAGCTACATGTAGGTACTCTTGTCCAAGTACCTGAGTGAAGTTAAGATACATGTATTCGTGTAAAGAAATTTTATTTTTGAGTAAATTAAGATGTAATTTACACTCTCTATAGAGTCTATTCAGTTTCTATGGACGGCAGTATTACAATGACTGTACCTTAGGCCACACCAATTCAATTTCTTGGTTAACAGATTTTTCTACAAAAATAATGGAGCGGGCGGGCGAAAAAAAAAAAAACAGGCCTAGGCATCCCAAAATAGTACGATAGGAGCCCTGAAGTCAACACACCAGGCTGGTTCAAAATTTAAACAATGAATTTTTTAACTTTTAATGATACCACTGCATTGAAAGATGGAATAACTGTAACAACTAGGATGAAAAGGACTGTTTTCAACTGTTCAGGGCAAAATATGAGCATTTTGCAGTTGATTCTGAATTTTTATTTTTATTTGCAAATCAGAACAAAAATGAAGCAGGTGAATCCGTTAACCAAGAAATTAAATTGCTGTGGCTTTACCTACATTTGTACTTTGTTAGTAAACAGGTATATAATAAAGTATGTTCAAAAGGCTGTTTTATCCACTTTTGGAGACATCATTGAATGGTCCAGGTAAAATTTTTTCTTGTGCAGTTAACTGTACATGTAACTGCAACAGTGCAGGTGAACAAAAAAAAGGATGTCTACAAATGTAGTCCTGCATATACATGTACATGTCACGTAACTATAAACCATGGAGGCGTAGGTTCTAACCAAGCTAGGGCTGCGTACCTTTTCGTAACATCAGGTACAGGTACAGGTACAGAGGTTTAGGTCCAGGTCCGGACCTGTACCTGTACCTGAAAATTCATGCGCGTCACATGTTCTACTGAAATTCTTCAATAATGACAGAAACATGAATAAAGTGTTGACAATTTGTCCTGTATCTTTCAAAGAACATCAAATATAACCATGGATGATATAACTAGGTTTCCTATCTCACTTCTCACTAGTTCTCAGTCACCCTCTTAGTGACCCACACTTACTGAACTCTTTATTTTAACGCTGTATGTTCATTTTCCTGGCAGGCCTCCTTGTGTGTAGTGATCAAGTATGAATTTTTGTTCCGGTCCAAAAAACCAGTCCACCGACGTTTCGTTTTTTTTGGACCGGACCAATAGTATTTTTCCCGTCCGTACCGGTCCACCTGGACCGGTACGAAGCCCTAAACCAAGCAGCAGGAGAGCAGCATTCATAATGTAAAATCAATACCCAACCAGTTGTTGAATGATACTTACATGTTACATATCAAGTATACTAATTAAAAAGCAATACTAAGAATCTAAGATTCATTAATATTCCACAGACTTCTTCAAATTAGAAGTGCTTTTCTCTGTATGAAGAGAGAAAGGTCAGACAAGGACTCAAACTTTCTCCTCTTTGGTATGCACAAGAGGTGACGTAACATCATTCTACACATATGAGAATGCTCGAATTTTTCACTGCAGTCATTACCAAAACTGCTAGGAGGCATTGCTGACTGCAGGCTGCAGTTCCCATATCTTTGAACTTCCACAACAATTCACTTCCATAATGCTCATACTGTATAACATTTCTCCCATATACACTGAACATGAATTATGTGTATATTAATCTTTCATGCTGTATGAAGCCATCAATTTCGAGGCATTAATCTTAGCACAGATAAATATGCCACTAATATTATTATAAATATAAAATGCTTGACAATACCTACTAATGCAGATTTCAGTAAGGTTTAAAAACTTGTAAGATATGAATACAAACTTACCAGTACAACCTCAAAGTCACTGGGATAGTCGCTGGCGGGGTTATTCCGTGGTACGATCTGCCACGACGGAATCTCCGCTTCCCGTAACGCTGCCTGGATGAAGTTTTTGCGGGCAGTCGGGGTGAAATATCCGTTGAAAGTCACTATGTATTCTGTGATGGGATAAAAGGTAAGAAAAGTTACATGCAGGATAGTAGCATGAAAGTTCATCCGAGTTGGTTTGTTGATACATTGAGAAATTAAACCAGGATTTTTTTTATCAATCTCTCAGTGTTCATCAGCTGTCTAACCCAAGACCTGATTTTTCCGCATACATGTATGTGACACAGTCAACCAATGAAAGCATAGCAATTAGCAGTTCAACCACCTTTTTTTTAAGATCAAATCAAATCAACTTTATTGCTCAACAACTGTAACTGGTACAATGTATGGCAAAGAAGAAACAACAAGGGTACATACAGTAGATGTACACGAACTAATACTAAGATAATTCTAACGGGCTTAGTCCATGATGATACTAAAGCTAACCTGTTGTGTTTTCCTAAGAAGAATATTATCACATTCTGTAATTCAGGTCTGGAGATATATCAGTTATTTACAGGTATGAATTTTCCAACATACACTGATATCTTAGTTATGAGGGCATGAAAGGAGTATATCAAAGATATCTGATTTTGAGTGAGGTAGCATAACATTAGTTTTGGAAGCTTTGGATTGTATCAACTTTTGTCTGTTTTCTTCATAATTTTATTGTTGGACATGACATCATGAAGTGAAATTCGTCTTGAATACCCTCCTTGCATGTAAGACATATCTGCTGGGGTATCATAATGACGGCCCTTTTTAATTTCCAGGCCGTTTTAGTTATTTTAGTTATGCAAAGATACATAGATGAATTTGATCTTCCAACTGCGAATCATCATTTCTTTAAATTCTGACAAATAGCAGATTGAATTGGTAGAGCCAACCCTTAAAATTGTGCTCTTTCATACATGTGTACATGTTATATTAGCTAACCCACCAGTTTGTATACTCCAAATATCACACATACTTGCCCTGTCTTTGGTCAAAGGTCACTTGTATAGTCTACTGACTGAAATTCTAACAGGGACTCAGAAAGACATACATACATACCAATCATTGTAATGTCCTTGACAGTATGTGTTCCAAATGGGAATCAAACCCATGGGGTTAGGCACTAAAATTTTTGCATACCTTTTCAGATAGAACTGTGCTGTGTAAACTATCATGTATATCTAAGTAAGAATCTTTTTATGATGAGATATTATTCTTCTGTCACAGTTTACAGTACAAAATGTAAATGTTTATGTAGGATAGAGGGACCAACAGAGAGTTCCCAAGGGCAAACCATGTACTAAACTGTCGCTCCATATTTTTTCTGAAAAAATCTGAGAAACAACAAATTCAATTGGTGTGGCCTTACAACAACATGAAAACCTCTGACTCCTTCCTGCTTACCACAAAATAAAGTCAAAGTGGAAGTAAAAACCCTTTACAGCAACCCCCTTACCGGTAGTTACTGCTAACTTCCCATATCCTCCTTACACTATATTTTGCAACAAAAATAATATTATAACCAACAATGTCCTGGTCCTGCAATACATTTGCATGAAAAACAAAACATTTAATCATATACATTTTGTAAAGGTCATAATCAGTATACAGAAATGTATTAATTGTGGCAGACTAATTTAAACAAACTGTCTCAAATGAAGTTTCAATTTGCATATATATTTTCCCTGCAATTTTGAAGATACGCAGGCAAACTATCAAGAAGCTTCTAGTTCATGAAATATTAATTTGCGTTAAGAAATTTCATGGCTTCATGATCTATCATTACCTCATATTGTGACATGTGATGAATATACCATACCCATAATGAAGGTGAAATTCCTTAATATGAATTTCCTATCTTGAGATTATGGAATTTTCAAGGCCACTCATTTCAGAAATGACAGGCAATCAAATTTTTTTGCGACCTCGATATTAAAAAAGGGGCATTAGAATTAATGACGAGAAAGTTTTGTGTTCAACGCACTTGATTCAAAATGTCAAATTGCCCAACTACGCAATTTGCACACAAATTACAATTTACCTAGTCACGCTTCCTGAATCCATATTTTCCAAGGATTGTTGTAAAAACAATAAATCAGAGACTTTAGGAAACACCAATTTAATTTCTTGGTTAACGGATTCGCCCGCTTCATTTTTTCCTGATTTCCAAAAAAAATAAAAATTCAGAATCAACTGCAAAATGCTCATACATTTGTATTTTGCCCTGAACAGTTGAAAACAGTCCTTTTCTTCCTAGTAGTTGTTACAGTTATTCCATCTTTCAATGCAGTGGTATCATTAAAAGTTCAAAATTCATTGTTTAAATTTTGAACCAGCCTGGTGTGTTGACTTCATGGCTCCTATCATACAAAATAGAATGCCTAGGCCTGTTTTTGTTTTTTTTGCCCGCCCGCTCCATTATTTTTCTAGAAAAATCCGTTAACCAAGAAATTAAATTGGTGTGGCCTTAGAGTATTTTTCGACTCCAATTTTGAGTGCACAAAAGTACATATGCACCCACTAACCCAGTGCATGTATTTCTGACCCTGAAAAAGTTAGTCATCTAGGCTAGACATTACAAAAACACACCGGCCTACACATATAAGTTAGATTTCAGTAGCTTTGGCACAAGTACTAGTATCTACTGCCTTCTTTGCTCTTTCACAGTATAAACATATTCTGCAAAGACAAATAAGCAAGAGCGATTTCCATCTGTTATAGAAATCTCACGCCGGTGATACTAATAGTACAAGTATGTTTGTAACATGGCTCGTGATAGGTCAAGTCTCATAATGACCCGGTCACAAGTTGGTCATGTTTATTGAACTTGTTCCAAACAAAGCAGAAACTCCACACAAACCCCCCTCCCCCTTTGGAGAACTTAGTATTGTGAATTTGGCCACAGCAAGTAAATTTTATGGATGACATCCTCCACTGACTCCAAATCTACTGCGAGCAGGTGAAAACAAAACAAGGTCAAATTTCGAGTTCATTAATATTCTTAAACAAGGAATGACACCTTTATTGTGCTAAATTTGCTGCCAACTACAAATGTAGTACAACATTCATTTGTAACTGAAACAAATTTGAAAAATAAAAGTTTTCAATCATTGTACGAACGGTTTTGATTCAGTGGGAACATATAAAAGCTATGAAATACATCACTGCATCAAAATAAAACAAAAACAAATCCGAGCCTAATGTCTTGTCTCCCATTTTCATATTTATCTGCCATCAACGTTCTGGCATGACAAGACAATGCCAATTTGCTCATTTCTGCATGTTGACCACCGTAAGAGGGCAAAAAAAATTTTTTTTCCAAAATCAGGCGAAAATCAATGCGCGTGCTTATGTCAACCATAAAAATTACTTGCTGTGGCCTTAATTGCTTCAACCAAAGAGATGATCTGATGTACTTTCAATAGGCAGAGTAGCACAGAAGCCTCGTTGTGAAGAAGACCAAGTAGGTGACTTGCGTGGGAGGACCCATGTTGTAATTTCCTATTCCTCAAGTGCACCCAACTATAATGCTTGGATTTGAATCATCTTGATTTTTAACTGTAGAATTCCCCATAGGGCAAAAACTGTAATCAATTAGCTTTTGACCTAAGCATGTGTATATGCTTACAATCTTATATGCCCCTCCCCCTAGAGGGGGGAGTTGTAGAGTATGTAGTATGCTCCCCTAGGCCTGGGAAAATTTTGAAATCTTAACCCTCTGAACAGCTATTTTCTGCATTTTGAGAGGCTTTTTTTACAGGTAGACTATCTTTCTAGAACTTAACACCTCAAAATACGACCACTCCAAAACTTTCTGCATAATAGTAATACAGTAAAGTACACATGTATATAACGTGTATACAAACTTCCTTGATATAGAATTGCAAGAATTTCATCTGGTAACTTACCACTACACTTTCCAAGCCTCAAGACGCCGCATATACCATCACAATTCCAGCCTGCACGCTAGGAATTCCTGGCTTATAAATCATTGGGAATGTGGGGGGGAAGAACTGTTGGGATTGTGGACACCAAAACCACACCCAGTGGAGTGTACTGTAAATGCTGAAATGTTTGCAGTACTTTTTTTTCCCATTGTCTTCAGTTCTTAACACCAAAATCACAACATTGTGAATATCACGTGGTTCGTATTTTTCTTGGCTAACAGAATATTGCTTCAACAGCTAAATTCATACAGTTTAAACCTTCTTTCCCCTCCCATAACGAGATAGAACCACTGCAAAACTAACTGCTATTACGGTAAGCTAGCAATAGTGATGTGTCTGTGTGACATGTGTTAGTGCTTGTGAGACTGATATGTGATAGTTGCACCCCTCCCATGAACTCAGGAATGGTCTGGCCCTCCTGCTGCCTGGGTCAAAGGTCAAGCCCTCCTAGTGTGTCTTGGAGGCCCACTATGGGGGAAGTGGTTGCAACATTTTTTTCCCACCAATCTAGAGACTAATGGGAGGGCCTGCAAGGGGGGTCCCGACAACGCTCTACGCTGAATTCGGAAACCTCTCGATTACGCTTTACGATAAATTCCAAGTGGCTACAACGAATTACGTAGAATTAAAACGCCGAATACGCTCTACGCAAAAATATTAGAGCGGTCCGTCTACGCTCTACGTAAAATGAAAACGGCCGATTACGCTCTACGGAAAAGGGCTTGCAGGCCATGAATAAAAGAAGCACTAGGAAAAAATGTTGTGTTTCCTATTTCCCAACCGATCCTAGAAAAAACTACCAACCCTAGAAAAAAACTGCCGACCCTAGCCTGTTTTTTGGTGGACCCCTGCAAGGGACATAAATTTTTCAAGCTGATCAATCTTTTTAACTCCATGATCTGACACCTGAGTGATGAAACGTTGTACAGTCAGTTTCTCAGCATTGACATTGAAACCAAGTGTTCTCATGCAAGTTTTACTTTGTTGAATTGTACTGTATAAGTTGGATCACTATATAGAGATCGCCAAAGTCTAAAAAAAAAAGAAAAAAAAAAGAATCTCTAACTCCGGACCCTAATTTTTTCAGGACTGAAACAGGAAACACAATACTTTTTTCCCTAGGCCTAAGGCCACAGCAAGTAATTTTTATGGATGACATCAGCGCACGCATTAATTTTCGCCTGGTTTTCAACAAAAAAAACAAGTCTTGGAAATTTTGTTGCCCTATGACAGGGGTCAACATGCCGAAAATGGACAAACATGTCTGTTGCCATGCCGGAACGTGGATGGCAGAGAGGAGACAAGACAAGGCTGAGTTCTTTAAATGTTTTGTTTCTAACTTTGATGCAGTGATATGTGATGTTGGCTGTGTATATGTGATGTTCCCACTGAATCAAAACCATTTGTACCATGATTGAGTCAAAATTTTGAAATGCAGGAACCTTGTTTTTTCGGCCCGCCTTGTTTTTTGTTGTTTTTTCGCATTAGATTTGGAGTCTGTGGAGAATGTCATCCATAAAATTTACTTGCTGTGGCCTAAAATAAAATTCTGTACTTCCCAATGATCTCACTCACCATGCTCTACCACTCCAGTCTTGAATCCGATCTCCACTCTCTCCAGGGCCGTCACGTTCCCGCACTGTCGCGGCGGGATGAACGGGAACGGAACCTCCGGCATCACCGTCACCTGCACCAGACGGTCGCTGCTCGGCTGCACCTGCTGACCAATCAGCAGCCACGACAGGACCACCAGCCGCCACGTCGCTAGGAGACGACTCATGTTCCTCGAACGGTCCGTTTCCGACCAAACGGGAGGTCAGTGCGACAGTCAGATCATCTGTGGCGTCTTTTTATACAGCTGACGGAGGAAGTTTGGCAGTAATTTGCGTCAATTTATGGATGTTGTGACAAGGACTCTTTTTCAGTCTTTATCAGTTAATCAGAATGAAAGAATCGATTGTCAACAATGCCAAACACAGTGATACTCTTCTTCAATATGTTTGCAATGAAAATGGACTTCACGGTGACAGCTTTGAAGAGAAATTTGATGGCAGGAGCGCTTGGAGAGTGTGGAGTCAACTGGAAGTTTAGTCATCCGAAGCAAAATGTGGAGCTATGCTGGTTTCTACCGTACAGTCCGGGTCCAGGGAGTGATGCTGTGGTATCAATCTGTGGGAGCACCATGATTCCACACCTGTGATACATGTAAACAAACAAACAAATAAATAAATACAACCAATGACAATGCTGAAAACCACAGCACAGTTGGACAATTGACAACAACTTGTACAATGTATACATAAATTCTTTGTTTTTTCTGAAAATGTATGTTAGTTAAAGTTCTTTAAATGTTAAAGTTCAAAATACTGTACTTGACGGTATGAAAGGTACATGAAAAACTAAAATATGATTCAGCTGATTTATAAGTTCTTTAAATGATGAAGTTCAAAATACTGTACTTGACGGTATGAAAGGTAAAACTAAAATATGATTCAACTGATTATACCTGCAACATGATAGGTACATGATGTATGTAAGGTAAAAAGATTATTTTTTTTATTCTTTTTATTACCTCCGGGGGAGGAGACATCCTTCCGCGGAAGGGTTTTGTGAAAGATTTAGATTTTCATGTTCGCAGGTGTTTCTCGCGTTTGGGTGGACGGATTTTTTTGGGACTCGGTGTATGTTTTGCTATTGAGCTGTAGATGATGCACATTCTTTTGCTTTTATTGTATATGTGTTTTCGGGCGTGTAAATGGCGCCTTTTGGTGGCCCCAGAACACCCCTAAAATGGTCGTGACTGTTGACCTTTGGCATGTTAAGGATATTCTTGGTCTGGTCCACGTATATGACCCCTCGCAAAGAGGGGTGTCCGGTCTCGATATCTCAAATTCTTTGTTTAAACCCCTAGTCCTGGGGCGCGCAGCAATTGTTGTGCACATGCATCTTCTCTAACACATAAAATTCAACACCATCAACTATACATAACAAATTACAAATAAAAATATACAATAAATAGCCCAGAGGTATAAAATCTCAGATTTTACTTGTTTTCATGTCTTCAACAGAAGTCTTCTTTATTCTCTGACAACCCCTGACTGGGATACATGTATTACTGAGGACAAGGACAAACAATATTAGTAGTTTTTACTAGTAGTTTCTTAGTAGTTATCAGTAGTTCTATGTGTACTAATTGTCTGTTTTTATACCACATGTTTCTTCTGTTCCTGCAATTAGCCCTCGGGCAAGAATTTGCAATAAACAGTTATTAAAAAGACTCTAAACTGTTAGAAGTTGTTTCTATGACTAATGTCACTAAAGCCCTCCTTGGAATGTGTGGAATGCTAAGGGATGGACCTTAGGCCTAGGGAAAAAATGTCATGTTTCTTGTTTCAGTCCTGAAAAAATTAGGGTCAGTAGGTAGGGATTATCTTTCTTTTTAGACTTTGGCGATCTCTGGTGACCCAGCTAATACAAGTTTTTACAGTATATATAATAACAATTTAAAAGTAAAAGTTGCAGAGGACATTTTTTTTCAATGTCAATGTTGGAAAACCAATTGTACATATAGAATACAACATGGTGTATTTCATATCGCCCGAGGTACCAGCCCAACCGCGCGTTGGATCGCCCGAAGGCTGGAGGGAGATCCGATCCGCGGGAGGGCTGGGACCGAGGGCGATGCGGAATACACCGTGTTGTATTTTATTTATATCATACCCACCCTAGAAAACACGCCTTTCAATGCAATATGAGCCAAAAGTTGGTGCCCCTAAACCCTCAAATGCAACAACATCAGTTCCAACGTCCGGATTCTGTATTCGAATTTTCGAAAGCGGCACACGCGGTTAGGGCGAAATGCGTTCGAATCGTTTTATGGAAGCCATGGAAGCGTTCGATAACGGGTTCCGCACCGGGCCGTACCGTAAAATACGGCCCGGTCCGGAACCCGTTATCGAACGCTTCCAATGATTGAATACAGTAACTAGACGACTTTTTACATAATTTCGCTCATACGACTTGCACGGTGCATGTTTGTATTTAGCGATATCAATATCATTTTCCCCATGCTGAACCACCATCGATACATCCGAGAACTCTGGCTTACGCAATACTGATACGCTTCTAGTCAACATAAACATTTTCGGCGAAAACGATAGGAGACAAGCACACTGATAAGCTGATTATTGAAAACTTACTTGCTTTACTTTGCTTGACCTCTAACTTGGATACTATAATATCAGAATGTCTAATGCAGTGAGCGCCAGTTTCATCCTGCGTGTTTTGATTTTCTCAATTTATTTGCATGTAAATATTAATTGAACAGATATTAGATTACGCCACTTCTGAAAAACTCAAAAAGATATAAGATTACGCCTTTTTTTTCATCATCAATATTTTCGGCATCAATGAGGGGCGATAAGGACACCAAGAAGGGCAAAGGTCGGTAAGAAGATACCAAAGAACACAAAACAGAAACGTACTTCCTTGTTTAAAACATAGACATTAAAGATTAATGGGGTAGCGTGGTGTATTCTGGGATAGTTTTGAAGATATTTGGAGAGTTTGTCATGGATTCGATGCGTTTTAAGACTTGTGCATAATGGACATTTTATTGTATACTGTAAAGTAATATGCATTTTTCACTTCCTACAATTAATGTCTGTCGGAATATAGCACTCCCTTCTGGACTTAAGTACTCCTTTAATGAAATCTAACCTGTAGTAGCCAATTTAGCACACTGTCTGTCCAAAGAAAAGATCTTAGATTAATACAAGGGATGAAAGTTGGAAGTTGGAAGTTAAAATAGGGCATTCAATGCAAATTTATGTCAGGGTGGCAAAACTGGGAATTTTCTTGAAATATCTGGTTTTCAAGCCCTAAAAAACTGCACTGGGATGTAAACCTATCCAACTACAGTGGGTGAGCTCTCCAAGCAGAGGTTGTGGGGGAATGATCGTTAGCTTTTTATATATGCAGTGTACAAAATACTTTTTTGGACCTGGTTGCCCAGTGGGCAACCTACGGCAAAAATTAGGGTGCCCATCAGAATTTTAGGTAGCCCCACCTGTAAGTTACTACTTCCCTCAAATTAAGTAATGTTACATACATGTACGTAAGCCTTTGACAATACATGTATTTCTAACAGCCTTTGGTTAACTGATACTTAGTAATAATAGCCACTAATACCTAAAATTAAAAAGCATCTGCCGGATACAGTGGTGCAAGCCAAGTGGGCATGATTGGGGGGGGGGGGGGCGGATTCTTAAAATTCAAGTAGCACACTGGGCTACCTAGGCTCAAAAATAGGTTGCCCCAAGTAAAATTTGGTTGCCCAGGGCAACTGGGCAACCAGGTATTTTGCACGCTGATATGGCCCTTTTTTTTAGCCAGGCTCACTGAGATATTTTGTGTCCACTGTCCAGTGTGCTATGGGTCTGGAACCCAGGCTATTTTTTCTTTTTTGTCACTACCCCCACCCCCTTGGGTCCCTCTCTGGCCAATACTGCCTGGCCAATTTGATACTCTATTTTTGAGACCCTAGGATCTGCTTGGTAGGTGGTCACTTACTGAATGGTGCTGTCTCTCTCTTGCCTCAGTGCCTCCAAACCCTCAGCCCCTTCATAATCTATTTTATCCCCAGCAGTAGCTGGGATGTGGATTCTTTTATCCATGCTGCATTGACTTGGTATGTTGCCTGTAACCAGCTTGGCAATCTCTGATTGGTTCAAATTGACCTCGGGGTCACCAAATGCTTCTAAGACTTCCAGATGTGCCAGAGAATCCCCTACTCTCTTTTGTAAAGAAGTCAGGGGAATTATGCTACGGAATATTGCTCTACTGTTCTGATAAAACAAAGGTGGAACTAAAACTCACCCGATGGCCACTTCACGAAAAAAAAAACAGATTATTACAGATAAACCTCAGTCAGAGGATTTTCGTCTCACACAAGGTTTTTCCAAAGGGAAACGCAGGCAGACTTTCTGTTCTTGAAAGGTCATACCGGAAATCCACTTCATAGGTTTGCAAGACGGGGAAATCCATTTTGTATCATCCCAAGACTTAAAC
This sequence comes from Branchiostoma belcheri, assembly GCF_001625305.1. Taxonomy (NCBI): domain Eukaryota; kingdom Metazoa; phylum Chordata; class Leptocardii; order Amphioxiformes; family Branchiostomatidae; genus Branchiostoma; species Branchiostoma belcheri. The sequence goes on along the minus strand of NW_017804276.1, from coordinate 538,199 downwards.
CGAATACCACCAAGTATAAACTCAAGAAAATTGACAAAATCTTATCATACATCTTTAACTCAATTTGCATTCGACAATACCCAGAAAATAAAAGAATTCTTGTTGGTCATTTTCAGTGGGAAGATTTAGGAAAGATCTACAGTACAGGGCTCTACCTTGTACAAATATTCAAAGGTCCCAGAGGTAAGGAAAAGGCTATTGAAACATGCAGGGATTGATAAATGTCACATACCTTCTGGAGGTGGGGGAGATACTATAGGCAGATCAACTACTATTAGAAATACAGTAGCATGCTAGAAGCTAGCCTCCATAGCATGCCAAAAACTGGGGGTTTGGGGGCTATCCATGGTCTTTGGGATCTTTTATGTGCTATTTTCTGATTGCATATAGACAACATAGTCGGCCTGGTTGAATTACCCCTGTTTTTAGAACTGGGCTAATCAGAAAACAGCCGAAGACCACCAAACCCCCAGTTCCATAAGCCTGCTAGCTAGAATGTTTCAAGAAACAAGATTGAACTCTATACTGACATATCGGTACAGTTTGCATACAATTTTCCGATCAGAAAATGGTGACCCACCTTTGGAGAGAACTGGAAGTATATCCTTCCAGAATTTGATACGACCTGTCCTGCCACAATGCCAAATATTTCCAATTTATAGGTGGGTTGTGTGGCCACATTTGGGGACGTGGGATCGTGTTTCTGCTAATGTGAACCACATGGAGATAGTGAAGTGCAGGACTTGTTGCATGGCCCCTCCACATGACCCCAGCCTGGGAGAGAAACCTTGGCAGTCTGTTTCTTTAGTGTCTAGTCTGTGGTGGGTGGGAACCCACGAGGCTACCAATGGGGGTTTTGGAAGGACTGTTCGAGGATGCCCTTTCCTCATCAGATATCAAACCCATTTATGGGGGTCCTAGCAACAGGGCAACATTACGAATTCTGGGAAACCAAATGCTTATCCGTGGTTAGAAAAATTGCAAATTTGTTACATATTACATAATGTCCATAATAAGTACATGCAACTTGAGTTATCTTCAAATCAGATAAGGCCACATCGATTTTATTTTATGCGCGGGCGAATAAAAAAATTCCGGCCAAAAATAAAAATGCTAATGCTACTAAACCACAGGAATACAAAGCTGGTATTGTGAATTCGCGGCAGTTCTTAGCACGGAAACGACAGGCCGGTACATGCTGGCTTTTTTCGGAGTTTATGAATCGGTACTGTCCGTATGTACTGAATTCTTGAGTCGTGGGGCTTCGAATTCGACAGCCTGGGTGCTCGGCTCCATGTTGTCGCTAACTACCATGGACTACCCAGGCCTAGAGCCAGGCCAGAGCCTCGGTGGACGTGATCTCTTTTTTTTTGAGGGTGACAGGCGAAAATCAATGCGCGCGCGCAGATGTTATCCATAAAATTAAGTCGGTATGGCCTAACCAACATATATAAAATTGGTGTGGCTCTTTTTTCCAAACTAGTATTATAGTGTAACAAGAAACAAGTTTAGGCTGTTATTTGAAGACATTTATCAGCTTCTTGGCTTATTTCTACCAGTAATGTAATGAAGAATGGTTGTCTCATATTCATAAAATTTCTAATAGCAACCTGCCGTCTTCTATTTGGGAATCATCTAAGAAGAAATGGCTGGGCCAGCGATGAGGGATGTTGTTCAATGGGCCATTTCAGCGTAGAATGGGAAAAGAAATCGAAAGTCAATGTTGAATTTAATGCTTCGTTGAACTGCGCAAACTACGATGCTATAACTGATATTTGATGCTATCAAGCTGCCATGTTTTTCATCAGAAAATTGTTCAATCCTGTTCCGTCACCTAATTGCCACATCGTTATTTATAACTAGGGTGCTGGCTTATGAAGGGATGCCTATATCCCTGGTGGAGTCGTCTACCATGATTATTAATATATTACGCAATACTGTAAATTCTCTCAGTGTTCTAGCCAGGATTTTTTCATGGCATAGGGGTCAGGTACAGAAGAGCAACTTTCGTGGCGCAAATCACACATTGAGCCGAAAAAATTTGAAACTCATAACCCCCTATTTCTTGTTTAATGTGGAACAGATTTTGTGAAGTTAAGGTTTTCCCTTCGCTATAGCTTCATTCTCGAGTTATAGTTTCATTTTTTTTGCAAGATTTATGAAGGTTCTCCCTCTCAAAACACCCCTATGCTGGTTGAAACTTCTTTCTACTTAATTTCACAGCTGGTTTTACACTTATTAACAATTACAGCACAAGTTTGTGGTTCAAACACAGTTTTGCAGTTATTAGCATTACAGTGGAAACACTTCAAAGTCACACAGTCAAAAATTGCTGTCGACATGATTTCAAGGTTGAGAGGTTATTGTGCAAATCTGTATATCTTTCTTTTAAAAAATCACTTGAATTTTTCACGAGTATAAGGTTTAGGAAGGTACTCTCGACTCTCTATTAAACGTACCGGGACGTTTATTTTTTTTCGCCTGAAAATCCACCCGGTACATTCTTATTTTAGACGGTACGTTTATTTCTTTTTTCAAAATCGGAAAAGTTCCGGGAAAATTCATTCCATTGTCGGCACATGAATTGTCGATCTCGCCATGACGCCACAAAGAAAACGTTGTCATTGGTAGAAAATCTGACACCCCGCTGGCGTTTCACAACAAAATTTTCATGTAAACAACTCCGACTATCTTTGTTTACATCGTGAAAGCTCACCGATAAAAATAAAACTCCCGCCGGACGCAGCGCCGACCTGGTTGCGGCATGACGCTAGTTTTCGGCAGCTCGTCTATGAAAAATAAACCATCCCCAGAAGAAATGTTACGCATGAAAATAACAACTACAACTTGTTTTCCTCGGTGTATGAGTTTTTGAGGCCGTAAAATGTTTAAAATGGTTGAAATTTGCACGAAAAAACGGCTCGAAAATTCACGGCGAGAAAGACAACAGGGGCCAACATGGCCGACCTGCTTTTACAATAACAGTGGTCAAAGGTCAAGATAGCATCCAAATGTATAAGCCATGTACTAAGTACATATTACAGTGCTAAAACGATACTTTAAACGCATGAAAAAATTTTTTCAGCTACAACCGAAAAAAATTCACTTATATTTTAATAAGGATAATTTTAAACATTACTGAGAAATTTTCCAAATTTATTGGTTTCTTCTGTAATATTGTTGTTTCTATGTATGTGCGGTTGGATGCTGTCATTGTAAAGACCCTTTACATATTGGGAGAATCAGATGAGATATTAGAGATTATCACGCTTAGCACCGCGACCCGAATGTCTCTCAAAAATTGTTTTTGAGTGGAGTTTATAGACATGGTCACATTTTCGTTTGTTCAGCTGTGTCAATATGTGATTTGTTTGGGAAATAGGATTTGGTTTAGTTTTTAATATATTAATTTCAGTAACATCTTTGGAATAACTTGCTCCAAGTTCGAGGTAGTAAATACATGTACATTTTGTATCATGTATTTTTCACTTGTTGAACTTGTGGAAGCACCGTTGGCCCCCGGTTAGGGGTCATCCGGGGAACCTATGCCCAATTTTTTTCAAAATTATGGGTGCTAATAGTAATACTAAATAGAACTTTTTTTTTTTGAACATGAAGAGGATAATTAAGTACAGATCTTGAACCTTTCTCCTGCCTTATACATCTGCAATTGTACAGAAAATGTAGAACTGAAGTTGCATGAAATGACCTCCATTTGTGTTTGGAAAAGACAAAATGCAATAGCTCCAGACCACCCCCCGCAACGCGCTTCGCACCCTCCTCCACCTTGTTCTGAATTTCTGGGGAGATTCCTGATATTCATAAAGTTTTGAAGATTTGTTGGGGGAATCGTATTCAAGGGGGTATGTTTATTCAGGACCTGTCAATAATTGCAAGTGACAAGGTCATACAGACGCACACATATATATATATACACCATGAGAACACATTTTTGGAGCATAGACGTTGCTTACATGTCAAATTTTCCGGGGGGTACTTTTATTCCAGGGGGTACTTTTATTAGATTTTGAAGATTTGTCCGGGGGGTACTTCTATTCCAGGGGGTACTTTTATTCGAGAGGTGAGAGTAAATTGTAACAATTTGAAGCTTTTCTCCATTCTAGAAGCTTGCTTTCATATTTTAGTAAATTTGCGGAAATTTGTGCAAATTTCAACCTTTTTTGCACGTGAAAACTTAATTCACTAATTGAAAATCACTGAAATATTGACAAAAGAAAGCTATGTAGTCTAGAATGCAACAAAATGATATTCAATTCTGTCATACATGTATGTCTTTTTCTTCCAACTTTTAAGCTTAAAACAACAAAAACTTTTCAAGTCCCTTAGGAATTGGCTAATTTGCATATTTTCATGCGCAGATTGTTCAAGCGAAAATTTTTCGCGTGCACAAATCCCCATCCCCTCTTTTGTACCATAGTGAAGAATCTGCTGTGTCTATTCTAGGGGCGGCCAATGAACAATACAGTAAAATGGTTGAATCTAAAAAGAAACAGACCTCTTTTGAATAAAGTTTACAAGCCACACAGTGGTCTGTTTTTTAAGCCTTTCCATGAAACACTGCCAAAACATCCACGGGGGCCTGCATGCCCTTTTTCGTAAGGCGTAATCAGACCTTTTTAATCTTCGTAATTCGTAGGCAGCCTCCCAAAAAAATCAACGTAATTCGTAATAGTACATTAGCCGTAAAGTTGTAATCAGCTCTGAGACTTAAATGTAATTCGTAATCGGCGGAGAAAATTTTGCGTAATTCATAGTCACTACCCCCCATGCAGGCCCTCATCCACCCAAGTCCTCCATCAGAGGTAACAACCCCAGCACTTTATATCAATCTAACTTCAAAGTTCCGACCGTTTCTGTCCAATACAAACCAGTCCCATGCTGCTACCACTTCCTGGGCAATATCAGCTTCAAATGGTTCCGCAGACACTGTCCCATCACTCAATACAATGTACGTGCTTTCTTTTTAATCTGGTAGGCACGGTTTACATGTACAATTGCAAGGCTCGAAATTCATTTTTGAGAATAGGTGCACCCAACCTCAAAATTAGTCGCACAAAATATTTTTCAAGTAGAATATCTGCGAAAGCTAATTATATTTCATATCTAAAGAAAAGTACTATAAGTATAACAGTAATTTAATTATTTTTCTAACAGATGTTAAAGAATATGCTGTATCAGGGCTCGAAATACTGGGTGCATGTTAGCCTATGTAACCCAAGCTCCGGGGGGCTCCCTACATAGTTCGGGGGCCGGCTGGATGTTGGGCGGCCGGCAAAAGCGATTTAATCAGGCTAGGTGCATGTTGGTTGGCAATTTTTTTCTGTGGGTGCACTAGTGCACCCAAATATTTTCATAGGTGTACGTATGTAAAGATGTCCAATGTATAGTAATATTATACAATATATTCTTAAGTTAATAACATCCGAGTGTCAGAAAAAAATAAAGTCATTATATTTCAGTGCATACCATTGGTCTAAACCCAAACATGGTGCACCCAAAAAATTTTTGTGCACCCAATTGGGTGCACCTGAGTGCACCTATTCCCAAAAATGAATTTCGAGCCCTGTGTATACTACTATAGTATAAATGTAAAGTAACTATACATTTCGCATCTTTACATATGTAAACCTACGTAAATATATGGGTGCACCCACAGAAAAAAATTGCACCCAGTATTTCCAGCCCTGACATGTAAATTGATTTCACAGCCAAGCTTTCAGGAAAAATTGGAAAGGGTAAATTCCTGCTGCAGGTATTATGACTTATATGAGCTGTACTATACTTTGGCTGGACATAAGCCATTCCAATGGCAAACTTTGTTTGCATTCTAACATATCAAAAAAGGCAAACCCTGAAATACCAGTATATTTTCATAACATCACATAACATGGATTGATTGTGTAGCATGTAGCAAGTTTTTCGATGGGGCAAGCACCTACCTGGGGTGGTTTTAGAAAAGAACCAGTTGAAACGCTATGAGTATGAACCGGTTGATGTGTTCACACTGGGCAAATTTCAAGGCTAAATTCAGGGCAGAATTCAAATGGTTACAGTTTAATACCATTTATCCTCACTTATGACGGTAAATATGTGTGGTCTGGTAGTGGTATGGAGTCACTATATATGGACAGGGCCAAACTTTCAGTGGCAGTTCCTATGGTATTGTCTTACTACAGGAATAGGGGTGCGTACCTGTATAGAAAATTCAGGTCCAGGTCTGCACCTAAACCTGCACCTGATTATTCTAAAGTTTTACATTACAATATCATATTTTGGAGTGCGAAACACAAGTACAGGTCACTCTCACCATGGAGTTAAAAGATCAGAAGGAGAGAGCTCAAAATTTCTGCCTATTGTAATGTAAGTTCTATGTTGGCTGTGAGCGTCAAAACTGTAATTGGCAGGAACTTGTCAATTGCCCTGATTTGCGTAGCCCTTGGCGCGGCACACCAGAGTTTTCCATTGTTATTCATGTCAGTGACAAGACGGCATGTCCAGCACTGACGACTAGATAGGGCTTTGCCCAGTATCATATAGAACTAGATCTAGAACTATAAGTGTAGCATCTTTGATTCCACGATAAGTTTGTATCAAATTTTGAGGATTACTTCGATGAAATGCAGGGAGACATGTAGTAAAGACGACACATTTTACGGACGGAACACAAGCACTGCGACTATCTTTTAGTAACTAGATTACATCGTCATTCCTAGTCATTTTTGTACCCCCATGCTTAAAACAACAGGTTAAATATCTTTGGTCAAATCCTTGCTTGAGCAGCCTTATTTGTTTGAGGAACATGCACCCTACAACCACGACGAACCAAAGAATTGAGCGCATGTGTCACTTCAAATTCCTTGTGGTACTAAGTTACTAACACAGTTACAGAAAGAGACAGACATGGAGTTAGGCTATTCTAATGAAAGCTCATTTAGGCTTGTTTGATTCAGGGTTATTTTCTTTACCTGCCATGGCAAGATTATTTAAAGATGTGTGCACATTCTATGAAAATGCACATCAGGTCCGTTGATCCAGTTTTCGCATTTGATTTTTTTCTCGGTTCACGAAATTGTTCCAGTTTAAATCGGTCTTGCTGAACCCCTGTATAGAATATATTTTACCTTCATTTGCATAAAATCATGTAGAACTTAAAATATATGCACCAGGGACTGATATTTTCAACATCATCCATATAATTTTATCTTATAATTTCTTGCATATGTATGAGCACAGGTAACGATATATCAATAAAGTGAACAAAGATATACAGTGACAGTTATACTAGTTAAGTACAATATCTACTACACACTGAAGCTATATACAAATCTACTACACACTGAAGCTATATATTGATTTGTGATATCACTTCTTCCATAAAATATTATTTGCAACAGAAAATAATTTTATGAGAACACATGATTTTGAAAAAAAAAAACGATTTACAACGATACACATCACTCAAAAGTTAGATAGTTTTGTACCAAATATCGTAGGGGCTATGCAGTTATAAACAAGCCAATGTATTATCGTCAAGGTTACAACGACTGTAAAAAACCAAAACTCGTTCCTGTATCCACGTTTGTTTATATATTCCTATGCGGATGTTTATGGAAATTCGCAAGCCATGTGCAAAAACAAAAGCCTCGGTGAATTTTCCCCAAACTTACCTGCATTTCTCCACGATTTACATCTTTAGATTGTCCCACACTCCGCTGGTAGTGTAAGAAAGGTGTCCTCTTGCCGCTGATGTTAGAATAAAGGCCAAAACTGGCTATTTTGGGGTGGAAAAAGTGTGATAAACTTCAAGATCTCTCGCAAGGACAGAGTCACTAATTCTGACACGCCATCTTGAGAAGTGCATTGTGGGCTAGATTGTTAACCTTTAACCTATGGACATGCAAGGGGCGTCTGCTAGCCTGACTAACTTTTAAAATTTGACGATTTCTTTCTTTTGTGATGTTTTTACAACAGTTTGCTGCAATTTTGTTTCTTCAATTGGAGGATCAAATAGTATAAGAATATGTAATGCTTAAATTCTGTTGATAAGTTGCATCTGGGATCTAAAAATAAAGGTAAAATTTTCACCAGCCTTGCGCCCCCCTCCCCCACTAACAGAGCCCTGGGACAAAAATTAATATACTAATTTGATGTTGATAGAAAAGTACATCGTGTGCATGTGAAATGGTCGCTGCAGTATGTTTTATTTGGCTTTTGAGTGACAATCTGATTGTGAACAATGCACGTTTTCTAACTCTATTAAAGGGAATAAATGATAACTGTCAGACCATACTGTTTTGTGTTCGACTTTCTGGGGCCTTTACCTTTAATACTGCCACGCACAGTCATAATTTTGAACCTAAGGCCACACCGACTTAATTTTTTGGATGGCATCCTCGCGCGCATTGTTTTTTCCTGTTCTTAAAAAAAGAACAAAGATCACGTCCTCCGTAGTCCATGGTAGTTAGCGACAATATGGAGCCAGTGGTAACTATGGAGGATGGACAGTGCCGATTTAATTCTGCAAAAAGCCGGCATGTGCCGGCTTGTCGTATATGTCGCTATGTACTGCCGTAAATTCACAATACCAGCTTTGCATTCCTGTGGTTTAGTAGCATTTTTATTTTTGTCCTGTATTTTTTTCCATTCGCCTGTGCGCACTAGTTTGGGGGTCTTCAGAGGATGTCATCCATAAAATTAAGTCGGTGTGGCCTAAGTTCTTATAAATTTTACTCCTCCAACAGGTATTCTTTGTGGAAGTATGGCGACAAGTTCTCGAGCAAATAACATGGTGGACATTGCTTCTGACGGTGAGGAGGACTTTGAAGATTGTGTGGAAGAAGTTGTCTCTTATGAAGATGTGAACACAAGTCCAGGAACAGACTCAAGATCTGAAAGAAATCCTCAAGAAGAAACGAAGAATGAAGAAGAGGTTGGATTATATCTATATAGTTTATTGACATTTACCACATTTGTGGAAGGATTGACATAAAAGGTGCCTACAATTGTAACTCTACTCTACTAACACTAGGTCAAATTAGGTATCCAAAACAAAAGCTTTATAAACTTTGAACAAGTCACTACCAACACAGATAAACTTTCATGATATGATTATCATATCATGAAAGTTTATCTGTGTTGGTAGTATATATCATGAAAGTTTATCTGTGTTGGTAGTGACTTGTTCAAAGTTTATAAAGCTTTTGTTTTGGATACCTAATTTGACCTAGTGTTACTAGAGTAGAGTAGAATTGTTTGGTCAGGTAGACGTCACACTTTAGAGAAGCCATGTGACAAGTCTCACTGGATCAGTCTATTGAAGAAGACCAGAGTGACTGGTCGAAAGCTCTAGGTGAGAACAATCCCTTGCGATGGAACAAAAGACTTTAAACAGGTGCCAATCTGGCCCAAATTATATGGTTTGAAATAGAGATACACGATGGTCAGATTTGGGCCCAAAAGTCCCACTCCGCTACTATGGAGATCGAATCCCCCGAACCCGCGAATCTTGTTCGATATGACGTCATTCGAATAGAGCGGGCGTTCGATCTGGGGTTACCCGCGGTCATTTACAGTAAAGCCGCTACAACCGGCTACTTCAAGCCCTTTTTTACTTGGAAACCACGGAACAGGAAAAATCCACCTTTCCACAAATATGAACCGTTTTCAAAACATTACATCTATGCCGTGATTTTATTGTGGATATGTAACATGTAACGAAGCTACTGCCGTCATCGCGGGTGACCTTGAAGGTCAGAATTCTTGTTGACGCTGTTATAAAATCCAGGTCCCCATATCCAAGTGGCACAGCATGCGTGCAAACATGGTATTTTAACCATTCCCAAAAATCGCTCAAATTACCTCATTGAGGTCTTGTTTGGAAGAGGAACGATTTCCGCAGATTTCTGTCTTAGGGATTTTTTAAATATGGCCGCGATTATGAATTATCGGTATTTAAAGTTAAAACACTGCGTTTTTAGCTCTTCTTTTGACTGTAAGTCGAGTTTTAGTTAAAAAATAAAAAATCCTAAGACAGAAAGTTTAAATTTACTGTAATATTTCTAAAAATCCAAAAATCTAACCTTATTTTTAATTTTCGGGGCCTCTTAAAATCAGTTGTTTGGTTCTCGTGAACCCTTTTTGAAATCCGAAATTGATCTCATTTGGAAGCAAATGTACACAAAGTGTAGCAAAGGCAGTGCAAGAATAACATTTGAGGTAAACAAAATCACTTATTACATTTTATTTTGACGAGTATTTACTCTCCAATTACTTTTGTTTATTTTCAAATTTTACCCGTTGCCCCCGGGCCGGCCCGGGACTCCCGCGCGGCCACGTTCGAACACGTTCTGTAACCCGATACCTCCCTAGTAATGCGACTTTTAGCCTAGCAACCGACCGCCGTGTACCCTTGACAATAGAATCATAGAGCAATGTAAAAAAATGAACTGATTGTTTGATTTGCTTTGAACTCGTGCCTCCAGGATCCTTTGGCGAGATGTACACCCCCCTCCCACAACAGTGTGATGATCTGGTCCTTGGAAGAAGCGCTGCAGCGCCAGGTCGAACAGATAGGGGTCTCTGCATGTGGAGCCACCGCAGTCATTAATGTCTTGGTGAGTGTACCTTGTCCAACTGAGAGGACCACTTTTGAAGGACTTTAAGGATTGGGTGGTCTGCAATTCTCGTGGTAACTGCTGTACTTTGACTGATCTACATGTGTACCTGAGACTTTTTCAAAGAATTCATCCTTGTTGTGTTTCAGTCAGCTCTTGGCATCCCATGTGACCCTGAGGCTGCAGACCTGACGATTGACACACGCCTAAGAGAGGAGGACGCCCCCCTCCCCCAGTACCTCTTCTCTAGAAGTGTGGCTGGCACCGTGCACCAGGTATGGCATCAGAGCTAGTTATAACTTCGTTAAATACCTCCAGGTATGCAGGTATATTTCGGTAGCCTGGGTATCATCTGGATTTTCAATCTGCAACACCAGCGGTCGCAGATGTGATTTTTTAAGGCGTTGCAGAGCGAAAATCTTGATGGTAGTATGTGGAAGAATTCAGGAAGTGGTTTAATACCGCACCCAATTAAATTGATCCTGGCAACATTTAATGATAAATTCAAGAGGGAGAATATATCATCATCAGCTGGTGTGTTATGCCGAAAGGCAGTTATACCAGCTATACAGATACAGATCATTGTAGTGCTTGTATTTTATTTATTTCTTTTTTCTTTTATTTTTTTGTTGCTCTGTTTTAACATCTTCTTCTTGATTTTGTTCAGGATTTGATAAAGGGAATGACAACACTCACTAATGGTAGAGTTGTGGGAAGGTTCTTTGACTTCCATCCGGAGAGAGAAGTGAATTTGGTGCAATGGCTTGGGCACTGGATTGAAAAAGGTTAGATAATCTGATGTTCTGTATTTGCTTCTTGGATGGAAGTATTGTGTTGGGTGGCACTGTTTCTGGGGGTTGTATGTTTGGGTTCCATGATCCATGATCCACTCTTCACTGTATCTGACAAAAAGACTAAGGGGAATTTCCTCAGTATTGTAACAGTGGGGGCTTTAGGCGCTACCAACTGACCCGGCCGATGGGTCTAGACCTTTTAGCCGAGTGGTTAGAGCATCGAAGTCTGAGCTGGTGCTTGGGAGGTCTTGGGTTTGAACCCCGACCCGGGACCAGGGGTTTTTATCTGTTTCTACTCACTCCTCCTGTTTCTTACAGTATGATGTACATAGCATCTGTCCTCTCTCTGTTTCTCTCTCTCTCTCTCTCTCTCTCTCTCTCTCTCTCTCTGTCTCTCTCTCTCTCTCTCTCTCTCTCTCTCCCTGTCACAACCAGTGGAAGAGTAGCTCTTCAGTGAACTGAGCTGAAGTCCTGAACTTCTGAAACTTCTGAACTCTGTGATTTCTTGTAGGTGCAGTTCCCATTGCCACTATGAACATGCAGAGAGGCGTGTCCCCAGGTGAACCTATCCCCGATGCCTGGCACCACCAGATGATTTTTGGGGTTGGTCCGGAGGGAGTCCACATGGTCAACCCACTCATCACAGAAACGGTAATGGCTCCAGGGTTTGAAATACCACCTGCATATGCTGAGGTTTTATAGTGTAGGTAATACCCCCAAAGTTAGAAATGTCAGATGTTTTATTGTTTAAAGTTAAAACTTTTGGTCCAACACAGAAAAGTTCTCTCACCTAGAGCTTTCGACCAGTCACTCTGGTCTTCCTCAGTAGACTGACCCAGTGAAGCTTGTCACTTGGCTTCTTTGAAGTGTGACGTCAACACTGGGTCAAAGACTGGTATAACAGTAACTACCAACATAGATGAACTTTCATGACAGATTTTTTGTTGACTACCACATGCAGATGGAGTTATTCAAACACCACATCTGTAGTGAGTCAGTCCTGCTGGTCCGTCAGGCTGACGTTGTGACCAGGTGCAGCGGAGCAGACCTGAACCTGCTGGAGACAGGTGGGGACTCCAGGTGGAGCAACAGGTGGCAGGACATGCGGGTGGCAGGTGAGCATGGTTCAGCTGTCAGCGCTCAAAATACCACCTGCATGTGAAGGTTTAGTTAGTTATTTTAAGTCCTTCCTCATGCCCGTAGCCAGGATTGTGAATGGGGGGTTTCTTCCCACTGCTTGAGGAACCAGCGAGTGCTGAAGGCACGAGGCGAGCGCCAAAGGCGTGAGGTTCCTAGGGGGGTACGGGGGCATGCTCCCCCGGGAAATTTTGAAAAATGAACCTTCTGAAAAGGCATTTCTTGCATTTTTGAAAGGATTTCAAGGGGAAAAATTAAGAGATAACTTTTTATTCAATGACAAAGTAGGCAGTTTTTATACAAAAAATCTATGCAGGTTAGTGCAGGTAAAATTGGATCTGTGTAGGTATTTCTGATGTCTACCTGCACCTAACCTGCACTGGTCCATGTACTGGGTAGACTAGTATGCAGGTTAGTGCAGGTAAAATTGGGGCTGTGCAGGTATTTCTGATGTCTACCTGCACCTAACCTGCACTGGTCCATGTACTGGGTATATGCAGGTTAGTGCAGGTAAAATTGGAGCTGTGCAGGTATTTCTGATGTCATTCAACCTGATTGAATTATTCAGGATTGTTCATTGTATGCCATGTTGTGCACTGTACTCTCTCCTGTGTAGAACAATGTATGGAGATGATGATGGAGACTTTACTGGCGTACAAGGGTGACATCCAGCTGGCTCAGCTGACCAGGACCCACGTCAGGATCCCGGCGGCATACAGGTCCGGCATCACCCTCTTCATGAAGAGGGACACCCCCGAATATCTGGAAATGTTGGAGTCTCCCGGACTTGCACTAAAACAGATGCAAATTACAGCATGACCATCTGGATCTGGTGTTGCTGAAAACAGCACGTCGGCAGAACGTACTGCGCCTGCGGAGAACCCTGTATTTTCACAGTGTTCTGTGGATTTTTGGTCAACGTTGCATCAGAATTTTGCATGTTGCAGAGGATATCTTTTCCGACATAACATTTGGAAACTACAGACGGAGTGTCAACCTTATATGCGCAAATATGACCTTATATGAGACGTTCTGCCGAAGTGCTATGTACAATACATTACAGGTTTTGCGCAGGTGCAGTACTTCTGCCGAAGTGCTGCTGAAATCAGGACTCGAAATTCATTTTTGGGAATAGGTGCACTGGTGCATCCAACCTAAAAATTAGGTGCACCATACAGAACAAATTACTGCTGAGCTCTTCTAAGCTTGAATCTAAAATGGGAGCTAACTTCAAAATCTTACACAAGTACTACAACAAAGATTTTATTATTTTGCATACTATCATTTAATATGTACAGAAATATTTCCAAAAATGTTTGGGTGCACCAGTGGACCCACAGAAAAGAATTGGGTGCACAGCTCCAATTTTGGGTGCACTAAGGTGCACATGCACCCAGTATTTCGAGCCCTGATTGAAAGGAAGCATTTTTAGGCCACTCCTTTTTATGGTTCTCGGACACATCAAATAAAAACTTTAAAGCCAGAGGATAAGATTTTATTTTAAAAACGGGGGACTGAAGCAAAACATAATCAATAGGGAAATCTGTGATCCAAAAATTTTGTGTAAAGCCAGCTAGCATCCTGAATTTTTAAGTGGGTTTGTTTCTTTGTTTACCTGCTGTGTTTGTTTGTGTGTTTGCTTGTGTTTTCATGGGTATTTAAATGCAGTAAAATGTACATTGTTGCTGGTGTGTTACACAAAAGGCGGTTATACCGGCTATACAGATACAGATACAGAAAATGGCAGAAATGCCACTACTCTGAGATATGTAAGCAGATCAACATGCCTATTATTGTTCCTTTAAAGACCGGATGACATACACCAATAACACTGAAATACAAGCCAATTCGGAACCTGGCACCACTTCTCGTAAATAATGTTGTTCCTTAATACTAGAAGAGTGTACTTTTGGGCCAAACATCTTTGTTCATTGAATAATACCTATCTCAGTATGAAAGTTCATCTGAGTTGGTAAATTACATTATGAAAAACTTAAACTGTTCTCCAACTCAAAATTTGACTCACCAGAAATTTTCGACTGAATCACTCAGTCTTCCTCAACCGGGACAGGGGGCGATATCGACTTCAGACAACCTTTGACCCTTTGCTGACGTCACACGTGGGAAAAATCACGTGTCCACAGCATTTGGGTCACATAACTGAGGAAGACTGAGTGATTCAGTCGAAAATTTCTGGTGAGTCAAATTTTGAGTTGGAGAACAGTTTAAGTTTTTCATAATACCTATCTCGTTTCACTGTTCCAACAAACTGTGGTATTTGAGTGTTAATGGTGTCATCTCGTCTTAAAGTGAGTTGTACTGAAATGGTACCGGTAATAAATGTGATAGCCAACCTGTTTTTGTCTAATTGTATTAATTATCCCTTAACTACAGCCATCTAATCTATGGTGTTTGTGTAAGACAGTTGCAGGTCAGCCCTGAGGTTCCCCATATATCCCTGTGTGTCCATGTGTTTATTTTGTCATCCCCAGAATGTCTGACAGATCTTGGCATTAGATTAGACAGTACCAGACTAGAATGTGTAAACAACTTCAACATGTACTCTCCAAGCAGAGTGTAGGACGTAAGGAATTTTGTTGGGCTGTCTCTTTTGAAAAATTATACTTCTGAGTCCTTTGATGCTATTTACTTATATATACTCACTCACTCACTCACTGTCTGGTTTATCGTCTAGTTGTTGTTCCCCGTCTTCTATGGGTTAGACGTGCTTGCACAGTACAACTGGGGCTTGATGGCAGCACGCCACTTGTCTCTGTCCTGTGGTTTGATCTCGTCCAAGTTCAGGCAGAGTATCTATTGCTTAGGCCGTAGCAAGTAATTTTTGTGGATGACATCAGCGCGCGCATTAATTTTCGCCTGATTTTGGAAAAAAAAAAGAAATTTTGTTGTCTTCTGACAGTGGTCAATATGCCAAAAATGGGCAAAGATGTCTGTTGCCATGCCAGAAGGTGGATGGCAGATAACTATGATGAGAGGAGACAAAAAAAGGCTCTGATTTAATGTTTTGTTTCTTACTTTGATGCAGTGATATGTGATGCTGGCTGTGTATATGTGATGTTCCCACTGAATCAAAACCATTTGTACAATAATTGAGTCAAAATTTTAATTGTAGGAACCTTGTTTTTTTTCGGACCGCCTTTTTTTTTGCCCGCTGGCATTAGATTTGAAGTCTGTGGAGGATGTCATCCATAAAATTTACTTGCTTTGGCCTTATTTCAGAAAGAGGAAGATTGGGAATATTTGAAAATCTATAGGCCTAGGTGTATTAGTAACAATCGCACTTACTAGTACCACCTGTCTTCTCCAAAAGTAAAGGTCAGAGATACCTTTCCAACACTCCAGCATTGAAAAAAACACAACAATACAAACATCTTTTTTTCATGTTACTTTATTGTTAGAGATAAAACCTTACAAGAAATTCCTACCACTTCCTGCAAGTTTCCAAGCTTCTCTTTACGGCTACAAGCTCCTTTTCTAGCCTTGGTGATGGTTGAGCTCTACATCATTTGGCAAACTACCAACTAACGTCCATTAGGCCACACCAATTTAATTTGTTGTTTCTCAGATTTTTTTCAGAAAAAATATGAAGCGACAAGGCGAAATAAAAAAATTAAAAAAAAAACAGGCCAAGGAAACCCATGTTAGCCGGAAATGTTACAATATGAGCCATGAACTGAACATACCAGGCTGGTTTATCATTAAAACAATACATTTTGAACTATCAATGAAACAAAATTGCATTGTTACATTGAAAAAATTTAAGAAGTAAGGAAGAAAATGACTTTCTTCAACCGTTTGGGGCCAAAATATCTCTTTCATTGAGCATTTTGCAGTTAATTTAGAACAAAAAAAGTTTTTTTGTAAATAATAAAAAAATGGACAGGGCAATCCGAGAAGCAACAAAATAAATTGGTGTGGCCTTACAATGGAAGTTAAAACCTTTAAACATGCTCCTGCAAGTTGTAACAACATCCCTAACTACTATACCATTAAACAAACTATCTGAAAGTACGTCAGTATAAAGCGAGTGCTGTACAAAGGCAAATCTTTAAATTTCTGAAGGCTTTAAACCTTTAAAGCCATTCCTTGTTAGGGAGTTTAGCTGCTCTGTGATATTCTCCTTTGATCTATTTTACTAAAGCCTATATTATACTGGAATGCATATGTAAAAGCCCTGATAATACATGAAGAGTGGTGAAGCATAGAGACACTGGATGCTACATGTAGGTCATATTGTTTGAGAAAGAACTTTATCGATAAGTGGTAGATCTTTCGTTCTTTGTCCAGTGTTTGTGCCACCGTGTCAACTGGAGAACAGATGCATAGAACTTGAATGTTGCGTGGGACAAAAACCGTTGCTGGAATAGTGGTGGTTAAAAAGTCCCCAAAATACTAACATCCGTGTCCATAATATCACCAGGGTCCATAATATCGCCACCATGAGAAATAGTGTGCTTAAAGATATTTTTACTGCGACATACTTTTGGTATGCACTCCTGCACACCTCAAATGTACATACCTAGGGTATGTTGCAGTGAAAATATCTTTAAGCACACTTTTTCTCAAGGTGGCGATGACCCTGGTGATATTATGGACACGGATGTTACTAGTTTGGTAGGTAAGTAGGGCGAACATTGCCTTTCCCTGCTAAAATCATTGGTTTATCCCTACGTCTGGCAACTATGGAATGCTTGCTTAGTATTACTACAATAAACATCAATATACTCAATAAAAAAAAACAATATAAAAAAAGTATTAAAACTATGGAAACTGCCATATTATAACACTTGTGCAAAAATAACACTTGTTACAAGCTCAGAAATACAGCTAGTGGCAGCTATAATTTCTGTGCAGATTAAAAAAAAATACTTGAGATACTATATCATACTATAATTAGGGTCAATTTTTCAGGTTACTATAAAGAGAATTTTAAGTTTTGAATGCAAGTCAGTTTTTGATGTTTCACATGGAAGATTGAAGACAATTTCATTTGTGTTTAAGACTATCAACAGTTGAGGGTGAAAGATCGTTGACAAATGTAACATTACTTATTTGGTTCCTACAAAATTGGCAATACATTTACATTGTAGTACACATAACTTTGCAAATGTAAGGCACATCAAGCTTCCATCCATTCCTAACACTAACTTACCAAAATTGCTCTTACAAAATATGGCTGGAAAACAACTTCTTTTACAACAAATAAATGTTGCTGCTTTTTTTTACTACTCTAAAAAAATGGCAACAATATGGCTTATACTTATAAGATCATCTTGTAGCTTTAGTAGCACCAGTCTCCTTTGCAGTTGTTGAAAAGTGTTGAGTCTGGCTGGTAAACTGAACCCTCTCAGTAGAGATGGAAACTGCTTCTACCGGTCTACACGTTCATGGGTTCTTTCTCTGGGTTGGTCTGGTCATTGTCACCCTCATGGGGTTTGCCTGTGAAGAAAAAAAGACTTCTAAGATGCTTATTATGTTTACCGAAGGAAAATATATTGTTTTTGCTCAGTTTCTTCCTCTTCTTCTTCTCCAAACAGTGACCTATGACCTGACCAATGACATGACTTGTTGACGTCTGTCACCATGGTGACTGGTGTTGGGTTCCATAATGTTGCAATTTCATGGTCTGCTCTGCTCCTGTCACCATATACAGTACATGTATGTAAATGTGTTTGAGTAAGAACTAACGGTGCAGACCATGTCCGAAGGTAAACATTATGCATTTGCTTATTTCTGTCATTTTTACCCAGATTTTACCCATCGTTGACATTGCTTTGCAGTAGCATCACTGCACCATACAACAAAGCAAGCTGTGAGAAGTGCCTTTCCCAACGGCACAACATTGGGGATGTTGGGGGATCGAACCAGGACCCCTTGGTTATGAGCTGACCACTCTGACTATTATTAACAGCATCCGGATTAAATTTGGACAGGCCAGTTTAAATCCAGTCTATTTCCCAATACCTCAGCAACCTTACATCTAGATGGGCTAATGTCGTTAACTACAGGTAAAAATGATGTAAGAAATACGTACCAGCCATCAAGGACCCCTTAGGGGTTAACCCAATTCTGGAACTGGAGTCAGAATTCTAGGAACCAGAGCCAGAATTCTACAGAATTCTGGAAATGAAGCCAGAATTCTGCAGAATTGGGTTAACCCCCAAGGGGTCCTTGATGGCTGGTACGTATTATTTCTTACATCATTTTTACCTGTAGTTAACGACATTTAGCTGTAATGTAATCTAGATGTAAGGTTGCTGAGATATGGGAAGTAGTCCGGAATTAAATTGGAAGTCCTGGACGCTGTTTATTACCTTCGCCAAGAAGGTTATGTTTTCAGGGGCGTTCGTGTATGTGTGTGTGTGTGTGTGTGTGTGTAAACACTATAACTTGAGAAGGCCTTGATGGATTGTCTTGATACTTGGTAGGTGGGTAGGTCTTGATGAGACCTCAAAATGATTAGATTTTGGGCCCCCTGGCGGCTTGTCATGGTACTGCAGCAGAACTTCCGGTTTTGATATCTCATGATCCAGACATGCTAGGGTGACGAAAGTTGGATGGTAGATAGCTCTTGTGCTGGGGATAAAGTGACATGAGTTTGAGCCCCCTAGTTGCTTGCTCTAGAACTGCAGGGGGGTTTAATGGACAAATGTTTAAAGGCGGATAACTCAAGAACCGATTGATGGATCATCGTGATTTTTGGTATGTAGGTAGCTTGAGTGATGCTTGACATAATGATATTACAATTATGCAAATATGGACTTAATTTGCATAATTAATGAGAAAATATTATAATTGCATAGTGGTAACTGCCTGGAATTTTATACTTGGGGTGTTTGAAAGTTAAGTTAAGGTGAACATAATTAAACATAACTTATTCAAATAAGGACCTCATTTGCATAATTTATGAGAAAGTGTCATCATGGCATTCTTTGTTAAGATAAGACTGTCTTTTAGTGGAGAATATGATCAACAGATATAATTCATGCAATTGAGGATCCTATTTGCATAATTAGGGGGATTAATATATAATTTCTTAATCATAAAAGCTAACATCATTTGGCGAAGGTATGAGATCGTGGAACTCTAGTTATTATTGCGATGTTAAAGTGTAAACAGCTCTGATGAACCCACCTGACTTGACCACTTTGATGCTGCCGTCAGGCTGCTGCACAGCTCGCATGCCTGGCCTTAGAGCAGTGGCCTTCCTCCCATCATACACCACAATAGCTGGGGCCTGGAATACACAACAATATCCATAGGTCAATCCACTGTGTACATTATGAAGCCAGTTTAAACTGTAATTTCCAACACAACAAATTGGACTCACCCAAATTTTCGACTGCACAACTCCAGTCTTTGTCAAGGAATGAGCAATCCACCGCTTCCGTGATGTCAATCATCCACTGCTCACGGAGTCACGTGTGTTATCTGCGTGACGTCACGGAAGCGGTGGATTGCTCATTCCTTGACAAGGACTGGAGTTGTACAGTCAAAAATTTGGGAGAGTCCAATTTGTTGTGTTGGAAATTACAGTTTAAATTGGCTTCATAATGATTTATATCGACACAGATGAACTGTCAAGATAACTGTGTACATACCTGTGTTCTGATACCCCTATATTCTCTAACCCCTACATTGTGACATAGAGTTGTTGGAAATAGGGGTGCCAACAATTTAGAGGTGGAACCATTTACTGTACTGCTGGTGCAAGGACATAAGTTTTTCTATTGTGTAATGTTGCAGTAACAGTAAAACACGTGGGTGTACTTGTAAGGCCACACTGACGTAATTTTATAGATGACATCCTTTGAAGACCCCCAAATTAGTGCATGTGGGCAAATAAAAAAAAAGTACAGAAAAAAAAATTATGCTTAATCACAGGAATACAAAGCTGGTATTGCGAATTTGGGGTTGTATTGATGACTGGTTTATCATTATTAATATGTACATGATATTTTACATTAAGCCGGCACACACTTCTGCAGTCTGCACCGTACCGAGTTCCAGAGTTCTGTGGAGCTTCAATACCCTGGGAACTGTCCTCTGTAGTTACCACTGGCTCCCTATTGCCGATTGCTACCATGGACTACTGAGGATGGTACCCACGTCAGAGCCTCAGATTTTTTTTTGAGAACAGGCAAAAATCAATTTGTGTGCAGATGTCATCCATGAAATTAAATCAGTGTGGCTTTACAAGGCTACTACAACAAATACATGTATGTGATCATGAACTTGTGGTGTCTGTTTCTGATCACCTTGACAACCAGGCACTTAGAGAGAGGGCACGCCACAAAAGGTGCAATTGTGCATTGATGTTTAGGCTACACCAATTCAATTTGTTGCTTCTCGGATTTTTTTCAGAAAAAATATGAAGCGACAGGGCAAAACAATAATGAAAAACAGGCCAAGGCACCCCATGATAGCCGGAAATGTTACGATATGAGCCATGCAGTCAACATTCCAGACTGGTTTATAATTAAAATAATAGGTTTTGAAAGTTGCATTGTTACAACGAAAAACTTTAAATACTAGGAAGAAACGGACTTCAATCGTAGGGGCTAAAATATGTCTTTCATTGAGCATTTTGCAAGTCTTTTCTTTTTTTTGCAAATCAGAAAAAAATGGACAGGGCGAATCCGAGAAGCAACAAATTAAATTGGTGCGGCCTTACCTCGTGTCCGTGGTAGCCCGCACACAGTCCCGAGCAGCTGACGATGGACAGGATCATGGTCAGCAGGAACTCGATAATGGCCAGCACAATGATGACGATGAGCAGGGCTGCCTGGCTGTCCTACATGGAGGAGTGGACAGCCTGAGTTACACAATCTCTCGCTTGTTTAAAGTTAAAACTTTTGGTCCAACACAAAAAATTCTCTCGCCTAGAGCTTTTCACCAGTCACTCTGGTCTTCCTCAGTAGACTGACCCAGTGAGGGTTGTCACGTGGCTTCTTTGAAGTGTGACATCAACACTGGGTCAAAGGTATCTGGTAGACGATACGCAGTCTACTGAGGAAGACCAGAGTGACTAGTCAAAAGCTCTTAAGGTGAGAGAATTTTTTGTGTTGGACCAAAAGTTTTCACTGTAAACATGTACCTACCAACACAGATGAACTTTCATGATAGTACAATCTCTCACTGTCGGACTGATTCTACCTTCCCCTGTGTCAACTTCCATTTATATAACTTTGTATCAATGAATTCACTTCAAACTCAGGATTGATAAATGGGACTACAGTGTGGACATGACCACAGCAAAAAATTTTAGATTCATGTGGCGAGGCCGCGAGGACAGCCCTCATTTGTGATCACTTGCTAAAATGATGTTCCCTTCCCCGTGATGGCCATACAACTCCAACGACAGCCCACATTGGTCTTCCCAATGAGTTAACATTACCTACAGTACTCTCCAAGCAGAGGTTTCAAGGGGGCCTGCAAGGGGGGTCCCGACAACGCTCTACGCTAAATTCGGAAACTTCTCGATTACGCTTTACGATAAATTCCAAGTGGCTACAACTCATTACGTAGAATTAAAATGGCGAATACCCTCTATGCAAAATTATGCTCTACGTTGAATTAGAGTGGTCCATCTACGCTCTACGTTGAATTAGAGCGGCCCGTCTATGCTCTACGTTGAATTAGAGTGGCCCATCTACGCTCTACGTAGAATTAAAATGGCCGATTATGCTCTACGGAAAAGGGCTTGTGGGCCCCCTAGGCCTTTCAACTTTGGCACTTTTTTTGTGCATTTTTATCAGGCCTTTTTTTGTACTGGTATCTTGTTAACAGGTGGCAAATGGTAACTGTCTGGCAAATGGATACTGCATTGTACCTGGCCAATTCGATATCCTTTCTGCAGCCGCCAAAAGAACAGGTTGGAGATGAAACATTACCTTCCAGGCCCTGTAGGGCGGGGGAGCGGGCGTGTTGCCGGGCGCCGCCGTCGGGATGACGTAGTCCACGATGCGGATGTAGTCGTCACGCGACGTGTCCAGGGTGCTGTCAATCACTCCCAGCACCCAGGTGACCAGGGTCAGCACCATGGCCAGCAGACTGCACGTCAGGAAACCTGTGATCTACAGAGACAAAATTAAAGAATATTAGATATATGACCTTCTTCGGTAAGGGCAAACCAGTTTAATTTAGGCCAATTTAATTGTTAAAACAAGAAACCATTTTGAAATTAAGTATCAATAGTTGTTATGATGTTTATGTTTACTGAGGAAAAATATATTGTTTTTACTCAATTTCTTCTTCTCCAGTGACCTATGACCTGACCAATGACATCTTTCACCACGGTGACTGGTGTTGGGTTACATAATGTTGCAATTTCATGGTCTGCTCTATTCCGTAAAATTGCACTGTATTCCATGCAATTGCACTGTATTCCATACAATTGCACTGTATTCTGTAAAATGGCACTGTATACACTGGCACCCCTGTTTCAGCTCGGATTTTATTTGTAAAGGTAGTAAAAACCAACCTTTTTTTTCGCATTTGATGAGACTGACTGACAGAGATACTGGAAGTTTGACATATGTACTGTCTCACCTTGCACCCATTGGATGGTTCCCTGGCACTGGCAATGGCCAAAGCTCCAGCAGCTATCACCTGTTCAAGACAAACACATCAACTGTTACATCAACAAGTTTTACCATGGCAACTGGACCTAGCCTGGGTACCATCCGGATTTTCGCTACGCAACGCTCGAAAAAATCACAGAGCGTTGCGTAGCGAAAATCCGGATGGTACCCAGGCTAAACTGGACCTAAAACAGCATGAAAACAGATATTTCTATTTAAGCAAACTTTCTGCAATATGTAAAGAATTATTAAAGGTGAGAAAATATTTCAGTAGACTTTACGACTTCGTAAAGGCTGCTGAAAGGCAAATTCCGCATTTCTGTCACCTTTCAGTGTGCTTAAATACGACGTAAACATTTTCATATCTTAACGCTTCCTTTACAAATTCGTAAATATATCAATAGTCATTTACTACACAGATTTTTGGTACAGTAGCATAAGTGATGTTTGACATAATTAGATGGCAATTTTTCAAATTTGGATCTAAGTTGTATTATTAATGAGGAAATTCTATAAATCTGCTGCCTTCCATGATAGGATTATATTCAAACTTGTGACATATGTAATTGTACAAAATATACAAAACCCCCAGAAATACACACTCTTAAGGACTTAGACCCAATTCAGAATGACATGAATACAAACAAAATCAAAGATTACAAACTTCCCGAAACTAGATATAGTTTTTGCAAGGACAATTATATCATGCCAAATGGTTTATGTTACTAAATCATAGAATGCATTATTACACATTCGATTGTATGGCGAAAGTTAACATACATTATGTAGATCTCTAGTGGTTGTGCCAAAGTGATTGACATTCCAAGCGCGCCCTCGCAATATTAGTAGCAGCTCTTCCCACCTTCACAAATCTGTCATTCCTGTACCAACCCTTCAACCTACCAAATGTACCCAAAACACGCCTGAACCAATCATTCCTGTACCAACCCTTCAACCTACCAAATGTACCCAAAACACGCCTGAACCAATCATTCCTGTACCAACCCTTCAACCTACCAAATGTACCCAAAACACGCCTGAACCAATCATTCCTGTACCAACCCTTCAACCTACCAAATGTACCCAAAACATACTCTCCAAGCAGAGGTTTGGGTTTTGGGGGTATTTTTAGCGTATTTTTAGGCTTTTTTATAGGGGTTTCTTTTTTGCACTGAATTTTTTTTCCGTGTGTGTGTGTGTGTGTGTGTGTGTGTGTGTGTATGTGTGTTAAAAAAAATTCAGTGCAAAAAAGAAACCCCGATAAAAAAGCCTAAAAATACGCTAAAAATACCCCCAAAACCCAAACCTCTGCTTGGAGAGTACCCAAAACACGCCTGAACCAATCATTCCTGTACCAACCCTTCAACCAACCAAATGTACCCAAAACACGCCTGAACCAATCATTTGTCACGCAATTAAACCAGTTTGAGTCGCTTCCAGACCTGACCGCCGCGACCCCTTTGGAATTTACTTGGTCGGTGGCCAAGAGGACCTTTTAATACCGTCTGCCCACGGTTTGGGCATTTCACGCACTCAATTAGTATTCATGTCTAGTACAACGTGTTTTTATCGAGTCATGTGAAACTGGGGAGTTTTTTTGTTAGCTTACCCTCACATGAAGTGGTACATGCTGAGTTTGTGACTGAAGTGTGAGCAATGTGGAATATTTCACCGGAATGTAGGGGTGGCTTTCTTTAAACTATTATAGTCATACTTTTTTTTACATAAAATTACATAAGTGAGTCATGTGAAAGGAAGGGAGTGTACATTACTGATACAGGCGGGGGAGGAAAGGCAGACGCCCAGAAAATTCTATGTGGGAAGTTTGAAAGAAGAGAGGATCGACATTTTACCGGATGTGGTGAAGCGAACGTAGTGAACGTATAGCACGAAAATCAATCTCTCATACTTCCTCTTTCTTTTTAAGTTCACAGTCAGGCACAAGCGTATACATTATGCATTTTTGAATAGTATGCTTTATCATGCCTAAGAGGTCTCTTTGATCATACAAAATTCATAAATTCAGTCAGGTCACGAAAAGGCGCGAAAATTGTGACAATTACAACGTAGTGTGTGCAGTAAATATCTTACCCGTCGCCAGATACAGACAAGAGTGCAGTGACCAGACATTGGCTTTGCATCATTTATATACAGGTCATGCAATGGGACAATGAGGATTACAGTCCAATGTCTCTTTCATGAGGGGGGTGGGGGGTGACTTGTCAGATACACCTTATTTGCCAAGGTTTTAAGGAGAGGCATGTTATGCTTTCTGACGTTCATTTGGGTTGTCTCCAATACCCGAATTTGTGCGCTCGTTTGAGAAAATTGAACTGTGCCACCTGGTATTTACGGCAGCGCTGGTGACGACTCCAGACAGGTTTCGCCCGAGGCAACGTACCTTTGAAGTTTAGGCTGTTGTTTTGTCTGTTGTCTGGTTGTATGTCGTGTCATTCACTACACTTTCCCGCGCAAACAACTGAGCGATCTCAGGCGCATATGGAAAAGCTAGTCTCAGCCAGACTAACAACGCGGGTCTAAAAAATAGAAAAATATTGTCCAATAGAGAGAATAATTGGCATGGGGAGTTTGGCTAGTCTCTACCAGACTAAGTACGCTGGCTATATATAGGAGAATATTTGCCAGGGGAGTTTGGCCGCCTTGTAGGTTTGACTGGCCGCGCAGGGAAAGAAACTACCTCCCCACGGCCGGACTCCCTTGGCCAATTTTACTCTCTTTTTTTGCCGAATTCTACGATCCGTATTCCCATAAAAAGGCCTGGTGGAGGCTAGAGTTTGGCCACCGTAGAGTTCATTTTCGCGCGCTTCCGAGGGCAAATTTTACCCTTATAGCTCGGCTCACTCCCCTGGTCAATCTTGGCCCTATTTTTGCGGAATAATACTCTCCATAAGCCCCAGTAACTCCTCAGGAAGGCCTGGTAGACGCTATAGAAACGTGTGATTTACGATGGTGCATGAACAAATGGCCGTAACCTTTAGTCAGGTAACGCGTCGCGTATCCCATCTGTCTGCCCTCGGGAAAAATCACACGTCATCGGTCATGCAGGTGGGGCAATACTTGATGCTGCTACTGCAAATCTTCTAACTGTCGCGGTGGATTTTAGCCTGAGTGCCTCCGTAGCAGGCTTACACTGGGGGTTTGGTGGTCTTCGGCTGTTTTCTGATTAGCCCAGTTCTAAAAAAACGGGGGTAATTCAACCAGGCCGGCTATGTTGTCTATATGCAATCAGAAAATAGCACATAAAAGATCCCAAAGACCCTGAAGACAGACTTGTTTCAACTATTAGAAAACTTTAAATTTAGACAGTGTAAACTTTTTACGAAATAACACCACCGCGAAGGTAAATGACTTTACAGTACCGTACCGTACCGTGGTCATGCATTTCGACTACCATACCCTCCATTTTATATATATATTAGTCATACTATTACGAGTAAACGGAGTACTGATCGTGCATTATGTCATGTACAACAAAAGGTATCTATGAGATCCAATTTTCCATGTAGAAAGCGTTTGTTTGTGAATACCGAAACATGCACACACGCACATAAAACCACATCACTTGCACACACTAAGTTCTCTTCTTTGCCGTAACGTTGCGTTTCAACGTATTGAAGATCCCCCGTTGTCTGATTTTTCCACCGCGTTGCTTCATATATGCACGCCCAGGTTACAGCACTACTGTGGCATGCACTGTTAGATCCATACCTTCTCCCCAACAATGCGCGCCTAAATAGCGAAGATAATTATACATAAACGCATCGCCGACCTTCTACAATACAACTGTCCAGGGCTGTAACTGTTTGTCGTGTAATTTGTTCACTTGACAAGACACGGCTATATTATATACTTGTACATGCACGTTTTGTTTCCAGGACTTTGACATTGCCCGTACATTCTGTATACATATATAAGCTAGTAAAAACATCGTAAAGCTTACCAGAACGCTGCTCCAAATGGGGGCTCCGACTACCGCCGTCAGGGGCGCACAGTACCCGTAGCACACCGCCAGCCCCACAATGCCGGTCAGCAGGCTCACACAGCCCAGCAGGACCAGGAGGATACCGAGACACCACGCAGCGCGCACGTTGTACCCCATCCTTCCGAGGTCTTCTACTTGTACAAGCCTACCGAGAGAAATGGACCTGAGAAGAAAGGGACCTGGGTTAAATACCAGGGGACTTGTAAACGGGCGAGTTGGCGTGTCACCCACAATGCCCGATAGAAAACACCGTTGTTCATAGGCTGGGGTAAAAAGGCCTGCTCCCAGCACGTTAGGTTACACCCATCCGCCCGCGGGCTGTAACAGCCTGGCGGGGAAACGCCCATCCGGTCATGAACCATCCCCGCCCACCCCCTTATCTCCAAGCAGACGGAGGGGGGAGCTTTAAAGGCATCCAATGTGATTTCAGGGAAGCAAAATTGGAAATATTCTGAATAGGGCAAACTTTGTGATACTGACACATTCTGCTTCACATTAGCACATTTGAGTCAGCATTTCATGCTTAGGACGTTTAAAACAACAGAAACAAGCCCCAAGATGAGTCCTTTATTTTCTGGATGGTACCCTAAAATTCAGACCAGGGACCTTCCAGTAACCATTTTCCGTCAGAATGTTGGGAATTTTTGCTCCATGAGGGTTAATATATACATTGGGATAGTGTGGTTTTAACTTAGTATGTAGATAAATGACTAGAATGATGAGAATATTGGTTCTGAAAAATCGGGTTTCCAAGCCCTAAACACTGCACTGGATGCTTCCCACTTGTTTGTTACGGTTTTTATACGACAGATCCAGAGTTTAAATGAATGAATGAACGAACAAATAAATGAATTTTATTGCTCGACAGTTGTACAGTGTACGGCGCATTGACATGTAAACAGCGTGGACCCGGGGCTGTGGTATAATTTCCTTGGGGGCATGTTGGGCCTGGAGCCGAGGAACTGGCATGTGTAGTCTGGTACCCAGGCTTTTGTGAGTCAGGCAAACGCGACAAGTTGATGACGATTTCTCATTTCCCAACATCTACTTAGATTAGATCATGCACAAACAATGATGCAGAGAGACTCCTTGGCTCATGTGATCAGCAGTTTTTGACGCATTGCCAAGGGATGAAATGAGAAAATATGAACCATTCTTTCATGCATGTATGATATTGTATCGTTTATTATTCTTTGTAAACTTGTTTGTATCGGTCTTGTATGGGGTTAATAGTGTTACGGAACTCTGACTAAACGTTTGTGACATTACAGTAAAGAAGGGCAGATGAGTAGTGCTGAATTGTTGTTTATCGCTAGACGCCCATGCCAGCCAGGCCGCCTACGCCGACTATACTCCGTAAACCAGGAGGATTAAATGTCTTATAACAGTGTGTTTTGCAGCTCCACTCCGTTGTGTTTTTAATGCGTGATGCAAATGCACAATGGCGGGCACAAAGCAGGCCTTGTGTCCCGTCTGCCATGTGACATTTACGAGAGAGTTGGTTGAACTTCTTCACAAGGTCAGACGAGGTGGAGGAAGGTGGGTTGATCCATTCTGCAGCACGGGGGTGCTGATACAAAAGCACAGCAAGAATAGATAACATTTCTAGTCGATCCCATATGAATAAAAATTATTAGAATATTTACAAATGTAATGTTGTTAATAATTAACTACGGATTCAATTAAAATGCGTTTCGCCCATGTAAAAATCTGTTTTATAAAATAGCGACCACCCTCACCCACCCCTTTCGGGTGCCAGTTCGGTAATCATTGAGAATCGACCATTGACCTACTTGTTAACCAGATCAGGTACATCATGGGAAGCAATTATCAGTGTCGACGTCGAGATAGACCGAGACTCTCCTTTTACAAACCAAATAACTCATTTTGGCCCCACCGCCAAAATGCACCATTCCACAATGTCTAATGTCATTATTACCCCCATGAAAATTGGAGGTATGGTTTTTGTTGTGTGTCTGCGTCTCTCTCTCTCTC
>NW_017804276.1:502291-509012 GCF_001625305.1 Branchiostoma belcheri | reverse complement strand
TCTCTCTCTCTCTCTCTCTCTCTCTCTCTCTCTCTCTCTCTCTCTCTCTCTCTCTCTCTCTCTCTCTCTGTCTCTCTCTCTCTCTCTGTCTCTCTCTCTCTCTCCCTCTGTGTGTGTGTGTTTCCGCACATTTGTATTCAGCATAACTTCATAATGCCTTTATGGATTATGATGATATTTGGTATGCTGGTAAGTCTCAGGAAGACAAAGGTCAACGTCGAATATGGGCCTCCTGCCTCCTGGTGGATGACCTTGGTACTGCAGCAGAACTTCCGGTTTTTGTATCTTTTGTCCTGGACATGCTATGGTCTTGATGTTTTGGTGACAGATAGATTTTCCTGTCAGGAATAAGTGGTGTAAGTTTTATCCCCCTAGCAGCTTGTTCTGGAACTGCAGGTTAGTTTCTGGTAAAAACTTTTAAAGCGGATATGTCAAGACAGGAACAACGTAGTTTCATCATTTTTGGTGTACAGGTAGCTTATAGAGAGATGAACATAATTAAATAAAAATTATTATTATCCCACTTTGTCCTTGTCTTTGTATTGTTTAATAAGTATTTTCCTTGTCTTTGTATTGTTTGATAAATATATTGTCTTCAATAAAAAAAAACAAAAAGACGAAGATACAGGGCGTTTCACATGTAGGCATCTCGTGCTGGGGCAACAAACATTGAAACTCCTTCATATTATTGTCTACGAGTTTGACCACCCCCACTGGTGCAGTGGACCGGTCCGTCATGCGTCATCCAATTAGTTGTTGCGATGTTACGTCTGAGAGAGTAAATGTCATTCAAGGCACTGATTTGACCTTCAGTCAGTTCTTCGTTTGTAATCAATAGCCGATGTGCACCAGGGGTGCCAAAGTATACAGTGCAATTTTACGGAATACAATGCAATTTTAAGGAATACAGTGCAACTTTTACTAGTATACAGTGCAACTTTTACTAGTATACAGTGCAATTTTACGGAAAACAATACAATCGTATTTAGTATACAGTGCAATTTTACGGAATACAGTGCAACTTTTACTAGTATACAGTGCAATTTTACGGAACACAATACAATCGTATTTAGTATACAGTGCAATTTTACGGAATACAGTGCAATCGTATTAGTATACAGTGCAATTTTACTACTAGTATACAGTGTAATTTTATTAGTAAAATTGAACTATATACTAATACGATTGTACTGTATTCCGTATAAACATTGCACTGTATACTCTGGCACCCCTGTGTACGGAAAACGACAAAACCAACATATCAAACGCGTGGTGATATAGAACTACCTTGACTTTAAGATCAAGGTGTACGAGCTTTGACGTGAAACAGTTACAAGATGGGCTGGTATTTTAATCGAATCAATGAGGCAGTCAGCCAAAAGGCGTTTCCACAACCGCCGGTGTCAGAGGTTATCAGTGAATGTTGGAAACACAACATGGAACTCTGGAGGAATGCAAGCCATGTTCTTCTACAGTGGTGCTTTAACTATGTGTAAAAACAGGAGAGAGAGGGGGAGAGAGAGAACCAGAGAGGCAGAGAGAGAGAAAGAAAGAAACAGAAAGAAAGAGACAGAACTAGAGAGGGGCAAAGATGGAGAGAAAGAAAGGGAAAGAGGGAGAGAGAAAGAGAGACAGAGAGAGAACCAGAGGGGTGGAGACAGAGAGAGAAATAAAGAGAGACTCAGAGAGAAAGAGAGAGAGAGAGAGAGAGTCTCCACGCAGACGTATGGCCATGGGATAGATGAATGAAGATGATAACAACCCATATACACAGAGTCTAGCTGGAGGAGGGAAGGTACATTTTCGGTGGGGGCATGTTGGCTTGGAGCCGAGGAGCTGGCCTGTGAAGGCCCTGGAAACAGTCTGACTGTCTGACATCCAGTCTGGCTATCAAAAACCGAGAGAGGATAGATCTAACAAGAATTAGCCTGGGTTGCATCCGATTTGTAACGGCAACCCCGAAAAAAACGCGATGTTTCGGGGTTGCCCTTACAGATCTGATGGCACCCAGGGTAAACAAGAAATAAATAAAACACCTAATTACTCTCCAAGCAGAGGTTGTGGGGGAATGATCGTTAGCTTTTTATATATGGCGGTTGTTTTTTGTTTTTTCTTTTTTTTTTCTTTGTCGCTACGCCCACGATGTGGTCGGTGGCCGGTGTTCTAAACGGGGAACCAATATTTTAGAACACCGGCGACCTTCTCTGACCAATGGATATATACTGCCTGTGCCTGGCCAATTTGATACTGTCTTTTTGCCACCGAAAGGGATCTGCTTGGAGATTGTTGGCTTCTTCTTCGAGTCCGAAGCTAAAAGCTAAAACACCTTATTTTAGACTAACAAAATTTTGTTGACGCCGGGACTAAATTTTGTTATGTGTGTCAACTGGGAAGACAATATAGCCGCGGGTCAGCATTCCCCTGCATTCTACTGTTTATATAAATTCCAGCCCCACTGATAGTTTTGACAGCGTTATGTAAATTGTGCCGGCTGGAGATAGCATCAGGGCTGTCTACTGGTATTAAAACATCTGGAAAGACTACGCGTACGGAGACGATCATGATAGGCAATCCCTGTAACCTATAGCCTGGTTCGCAGACCCTTTTCGTAACGCGTATAGAGATGACCATGATATAGCCTCTACCAGGCTTCGGGAGAGGCAAATTGTTATCTCCAGCCGACCAAACTATACTGGCATGTTATCTCTCTATTTGGCCGATTTCTACTCTTTCCAGCCGCCTCCCGAAGCCTGGTAGAGGCTACATGATAGACAATACCTGTACTAAACAGATAGCCTGGATAGCAGACTCTTTGCAGGGCATGCACATGTCAGCTCCTCAGATCTAGCTATAGGGCCAAGGAAATTTTACCACGTTATTGCTGGCCATCCCCCAACCCCAAAAGTCTTCCCTCTAGGCTAACGTTATCAATTCGACGTTCAATGTCCAAGGATCTTTGGGGTGTTTCTTTCGCAAAAGTCACTGACACAGTTCTTGCAGCTCGGGCAGTGTACTACTATTTATAGTGCTACACGCATGCGGGTCACCTCGAATAAATCAAATCAAGAAGTGTCACCAGATGTTTTGTCCACAAGGGAACGAAAGACCAAAGGTACAAATTCAACAAAGCATACTGGGAAGAGCAACCCATAGTATCCTGTATGTGGACGAGTGTTTTGAACGCAGAGAAATAAGGTTTTGAACGATGAAAAATTGGGTTTTGAACGATGAAGAATTGGGTTTTGAACGTTGAAAAAATTGGGTTTTTAACGATGAAGAATTGGGGTTTAAATGGTGAAAATGGGTTTTGGACGGTGAAAAATGGGTTTTGAACGGTGAAAACTGACCCGATGAAGCCTTGTTGAACTTGTACCTTTGGTCTTTAGTACAAGAGGAGGATCGCAGATACCAGGCCTGGCAGATGCATGGTTGAGTCGCACGGATTTGTCACGGCAGCGCAGGCAATTAAACGGGCACGGAAATATGTGGTGACTTAAATCACTTCAACACAGTTTACAAATTGTCATATTATCAAATCAGGTCATGACGAATGTGATGCCACAGGCAACAGTGGAGCAACGTCACAGTAGACTCTACCACGCTTCGGGAAGCGAATGAAAAGAGAAAAAAATGGCTAAATAGACAGATGATATGCCAGGGGAGTTGGTCTTTGATCTACTTTATAATAGCGCTGGCCAACTCCCCTGGCATAATCTGTCTATTTGGCCAATTTCTACTCGTTTCAGCCGCTTTCCCGAAGCCTGCAGGTATAGGCTAACATCACAGACCCCCGGAACACGATATGTTGCAGATCTCAGGGAAAGATGCCAACGGCGATAAGCGAATATCTGAGTAAAAAGTGACCAACTTCAGTTAGAAAATGCAACATTTTAAAAGAAATCAGAAGCTGAACCGCGAGGCTTTCTCAACAACAACGACAACGACCCAAAAATCGTCTGCAGTCGTACTTTCTTGGACCACACCCATCCTCCTAGGTCACCCTACTGATCCTGATCAGCCCGGGGTTTACGACTTGCCCTGAAGGCGGGAGTGGATTTCCTGGTCGCTCGCTGTGACGGGAAACTTGTAGTCTCCACCAGACCGACAACGCGGGTTGAAAAATAGTAAAATATAGCCAAAAAGAGAGAATAAATTTGCCAGGAGAATTCGGTCACCGATGGCGAAATGTTATCCTTACCGCAACACACTCCCCTGGTCAACTTTAATATTGACCCCATTTTTGCCGAATTCTGCGATCTACAACACCTTGAAAGGCCTGGTGGAGGCTAGGAAACATGCGCGGTCCGACTTTTCAAAATGACAGGATATTGAAAGACTGTTTCCAGACGCTACAAGTTCTCCTTAGCAGCTAGCGCGCGCAGCACTCCAAAACTTAGACGGGAGCCTCAACTAGAACTCCAAACAAATAATCTACGGCTCTCTAACCCCAAGCTTGGAAACTGTACAGCGACAGCAGATTTTTGCGCCCTGGCAGACGCAGACGATATTTTCTTTCCGCTGATCCGCAAAATTCAGCCTGACAGCCTCTCCCCAGCGACAGTACGGTCAAGTCGTGTTATAGAACGGTCGATTCTTATTGGAAATACGTGGGATTTGTGCTAAACAGTACATAGGTATAGCGATCTCGGCGGGATAGCGATCACCCACACTCTTGCAGCAGTTGTACTTGTAGTGTAAGGGGCGGTAGTGGTATCAGAGAGAACAGTGTACTGTATACAAACATTAAAGAGCAAATGTCAAAGTCGTTGACTGAAAAGTTCACCTAGGTAGAAGAAAGGAAAAGAATCTTACTTACAGAAGAGGTCCGAAGGGTCGGTATGCACAAATCGCGAGTGGGGCACGCCTAGTTTTAGGGCGGGGGACACGGCGCGTCGAAAACAAGACCTGGCCAGAACTACGTGCGGTATTTAGTGCATGCAATGGGGACCATGTGTCCACCTAGGGTCAAACTAGGGCGGTCTGACAGATACCACCTGTGCACGGAGTTACAGGACGGAGCATGGAGGGCAACTCACCGGTTTTAGAAATCTTTCCTTGGAAGATGACAACCGACACACGGTGCGAGTAGCGGCCTGGTTTCTCCCTCTCTATCTGAGACTCTCGCCTGTTGGTTGTTATGAGAACCACATGACGTGGTGGCGCGTGGTAGTGGCTGAGAAAATCGTGCTGATACCATTTGCCCGCCTGGTGGGCCCCCAGGGCTCTGAACGGGGTTATTGGACCGCCTCTCTTGTTTGTGCCCGCACCGGGGGCCTCTACTGGGGTTCAATGTCGATTGACTCGATTCTGTAGTATAAAAGCGGGTCGGCGTGTAGCCTCTACCACGCTTCAGAAGCGGTACCAATTGTTAAAATACAATTATTAGAGAGACAACTGAACGAAGTGTAAACCGGCGCCAAGAGACCACGTCTAGCAAGATATTATAGAGAAGAAGTTTTTGGAACAAGGACAACGACAATGCGTGGGAGGACGAAAGAGATTAGTACTCAGCAGCTAAGATCGGTTCGGTAGCCAGCATAGACAAAATAGGAAGAAAACCTGACAAAAGGTCCGAAAACCTCTTCTCGGAGAACATCATGATCATGTACCTACCCATACCGGAGTGGGAGCTGTATAATATGCCATTCAACTGAAAATTATCCATAAATTAACGTAACCGACGACCTCTACCAGAAATAGGTCGATCTAATCAGGGATCTAATCTTCTCAAGCGGTTGTTTAGGTGGCCCAGGAAAACGATGATGAAAGCGCACATTATGTAATAGTTAGAGCACTGCTAGGTCCCCACAGCCAATAGGGATCCTGGATTTTTAGTGATTATATCCACATAGTAGCATACTTGTGAGTTAGTGCACCTCTCTCCCTTGGGGTAGAGGTGCACTGACTAACCAGCCACCCTCTTCTCAGCCAACCAGTGAGCTGGAATTGGTCCCTCTCTAGGGACAGAGGTGCTCTAACTAACCGAATAAATTACACTATGTTGGACCCGCCCATTGTTATTTCCATGGAAACAACAACTGGCCAATGGCAGTGTCCAGCTTTCTGCCCTGGGGAATCAGAGGAGACTGACCGGCTCATCACCACACATGGTTTGACTCTTCTTGGAGTTGTTTGGCTGTCCATCTGAGCTGATTAACGACCTAGCGGTCGTTAATCAGCCCAGATGGACAACCAAACAACTCCTCGAAACAAGACAAAAAGTGACACTAAACAAAGATTTATAAAGCAAAATCAAGTTCTAGTGGATGGAGTTGATCAACTTCGGGGACCTAGAAGTGCTCTAAGTTAGATAGAGCACGGTATGAGGCTGAATACTCGGATTTAGAACTGCCCGCCCAACCTCGGGGATTTCATGTCACCCTCGGCCTCCGGCCTCGGGAGACATGAAATCCCCTTGGTGGGCGGGGCAGTTCTAAATCCTCATAGTCAGCCTCAAACCGTGCTCTATCTATTACATCTGTGGTGTGATGCATGAGGGCCATCAATCACTGTCAGCTTCTCCTCCCCATGGCTGAGAGCCTTTCCCAAGTCTTCCATGCTCACTTTGTGTCCAGTGTGCTAAAATTGGATATGGCACCCAGGCTACTGTGTTGGTAGTCATGATAGTACAATGCTGAACTAATTCATATAGTCTGACATGAGAATAAGGTACTGTATCTGTATAAACTTACGCAGGTTTGTGTGGAAGTGAGTATTAAAG
>NW_017804276.1:499501-502271 GCF_001625305.1 Branchiostoma belcheri | reverse complement strand
AAATCTTTGTTTAGTGTCACTTTTTGTCTTGTTTCGAGGAGTTGTTTGGTTGTCCATCTGGGCTGATTAACGACCGCTAGGTCGTTAATCAGCTCAGATGGACAGCCAAACAACTCCAAGAAGAGTCAAACCATGTGTGGTGATGAGCCGGTCAGTCTCCTCTGATTCCCCAGGGCAGAAAGCTGGACACTGCCATTGGCCAGTTGTTGTTTCCATGGAAATAACAATGGGCGGGTCCAACATAGTGTAATTTATTCGGTTAGTTAGAGCACCTCTGTCCCTAGAGAGGGACCAATTCCAGCTCACTGGTTGGCTGAGAAGAGGGTGGCTGGTTAGTCAGTGCACCTCTACCCCAAGGGAGAGAGGTGCACTAACTCACAAGTATGCTACTATGTGGATATAATCACTAAAAATCCAGGATCCCTATTGGCTGTGGGGACCTAGCAGTGCTCTAACTATTGGCATTGCACTTTTTCTATATTTCAACATGTAATCACAAGACGTGGTGACGGCACACTCAAGTTTTTTCAACTTATATTAATGCCGCCACCAACACTGGGGACAATACTCGTTTTCACCTGAACAAAGTGAGGAAAGTCGTGTAAAATGCCTTTCCCAAGGGCACAAGATCGGTGGCATGTCAGGACTCGAACCCGGGACCTCTTGGTTCCGAGTCGAGCACGCTGCCGTTACAGCACACGACCTCACATTGACATTGCACTTGGCGGGAGGAGGACCGCGGGAAGCCCTAAGAATGTGAAAATCTGGCCGACATGGTCATCTAAATCTAGGTCAGGGTTGTACCGCTCTTCAACAATGACCTTCAGCATACTGGACTTAGCGATCACAGTACCCTGGATACCTCGGCGCTGTATTGATACGTACTTTAAAGGCATTCAAATGCAGTTTTTATGGCTTCGGAACCCGATTTTTTAAAACTCAATATTCTACATTTCTAATATCTGAGATGTTCTACACCATCCCAATGTATGTTGACCCACATGGAGCAAAATATCCAAAATTCCGGCAGAAAATGGTATAATACCGGAAGGGTCCTTGGACGATTTTAGGGTACCACCCAGAAAATAAAGGACTCATCTTGGGGCTTGTTTCTACAGTCTTTTAGAAATACCCAAAGTATGAAATACTGATTGATATGTGCTAGTGGGAAGCAGTATGTGTCAATATCATAAAATTGCCTTCTTCAGAATATTTCCAGTTTTGCTGCTCTGAAATCGCATTGGCCGTAATTGGGTGTCTTTAAGTGTAATTCGATTTACGATTACGGTTCTTCAGAAGTTACGGTTCTTCAAAGAACAAAGGTAATAAGGATGACATCACCTGACATTAACTCTTGGCTACGCCGATGAAGGTTAGACATAAATGAGATACGCAAGAAAACGATTACTTTGCAACTAGATTTTGAACTCTAACAAGTTCCTTGAGAAAACTGTTTTCTTGAGCAACTCCTGGATAGTTATTAGACCGGAAACAGTACGCATGCGCCGCATACGCGTTGTCATGGTAATGATTTTTCCCCTGCGTTACCCATAAGGCCACAGCAAGTAATTTTTATGGATGACATCAGCAAGCGCATTGATTTTCGCCTGACTTTGGAAAAAAAAAAGAAATTTTGTTGCCTTCTGAGTTCTGACAGAGGTCAACATGCCGAAAATGGGCAAAGATGTCTGTTGCCATGCCGGAGGGTGGATGGCAGATAACTATGAAGAGAGGAGACAAGACAAGGCTCTGATTTAATGTTTCGTTTCTTACTTTGATGCAGTGATATGTGATGTTGGCTGTGTATATGTGATGTTCCCACTGAATAAAAACTATTTGTATAAATGATTGAGTCAAAATTTTAAAATGTAGGAACCTTGTTTTTTCGGCCCGCCTTGTTTTATTTCGCCCGCTCGCATTAGATTTGGAGCCTGCAGAGGATGTCATCCATAAAATGTACTTGCTGTGGCCTAACCTCACGATCCTTGGTCCATATAGTCTTTTTAGGATCTTTGAGTAGGTAGATGGCACTGAAAGCAGCTAGCAAAATACTTACCTTCGCCTTAGCTATTGAAAGTTACGTTTCTGGATGTTCAGATAATAGAGATATGCTTTTAGTGCCATATATATTTCATGAATCTCTGGATGGATTGTCATGAACATGTGGTTAATGTTATGATCCCTGTCAGAGGGTCTGCATGCCCTTTTTCGTTAACCGTTATGGGCTATTTTAATTTACCGTTAATCGTTGCCAGCTCGCTCTAATTCAACGTTAAGCGTTATCAGTATATTCATCGTGAAGCGTTATTGGTCGTTTTAATTCAACGTAAAACGTTATTTGTCATCCTAAATTCAGCATTAAGCGTTAATGAATAATTCTTCGTTACGCCTAATTTTGCCTTTCAAAGTGCAGGAAAATGCGTCTTTGAAGGTTTAAAAATACAAAATTTTCCGGGAGAGAACGCCCCCGGACCCCCCTACATTGCTCGCGCCTTTGGCGCTCGACTCGCGCTTCTGTGCTATAGGTCCCTTCGGCTCTAGCCAGAAACAGCTTTCCCGTTAATTTCCGGAAGTTTGCGGAGAGTTACAGAATTTTTTAAAGGGTTGTCAACCTTGACAGGCAACTTAACAAAAATCTTGAGTAAAATATGAAAACATCAGAAGGACCGACAAACACTCTCAACACGATTTGCCTCTCAAAATGCGGGAAATTGCGTTTAAGAAGGCTTAAAAATCCTAAATTTCCCGGGGGAGCATCCCCCCGGACCCC
>NW_017804276.1:498682-499481 GCF_001625305.1 Branchiostoma belcheri | reverse complement strand
AGATTACGAGCGCATTTGGCGCTCCTCTATTAAAATCCATCGGTAAAACTGGGCAGCTAAAAAATGCAAGCTGGCCGACGTCGACTCGGACTCCCCTGTATTTGTTGACGCACTCGGGGACCAGCCAGGTGGGAAACACAGGGAACACATACCTTTAATGCGTGCTTCATTACATGTAAGATATACGTAATTTTGTCAGTGATCACCTTTTCTCACAAAGCGAGATACCAAATCCAGTGCAGCTCGAAAAAAAAGCCTGTCAATTTACCGTTAAGCGTTGCCGACCGTCCTGAATTTACCGTTAAGCGTTATCGGCCCTGCTGAATTCACCGTTAACCGTTGCCAGGACCCCCCCATGCAGACCCTCCTGTCACAGCCTTTCTGTCAAACCAAGGAGGTGATTTTAAACCTCCTTGGTCAAACACCAATCACACAACTTGATACACAATCACAAATAGTATACATGTACAGTGCAATTTTACGGAATACAGTGCAATCGTATTACTCGGTTGGGTTAAGGCAGCCTATGGCATACTATGAGTAGTATTTCATACATATGCCTGTAACTTTTGATAGCTTGGTCGCACTACAACTAAACTTCACACAGTTCTAGTAGTACTTAAAACACATTGAATAAAGGTTATTTTGTTTTTACTACTTCTGGATTTTTGGGTTAAAAATCAACATTTTGGTTAAAAAAAAGACTGTTTACTTTCATGGCTTTACGCCCAAGCTGAACAACATCCTTCATCGTGATATTTTTACAAGTAGAAAGCCCACCCCCTATTTATTATTTTTG
>NW_017804276.1:487422-498662 GCF_001625305.1 Branchiostoma belcheri | reverse complement strand
AAAAATCGCCACAGTTAAAAATATCGACTCATATGCAAAATAGCCTCGGACAATTTTGATAAGAAAGCGGTAATAAGTAATAATTGGTTAAAAAAAAAGATCATTTCTGTAGTTTTGAGCTGGGCGTAATGCCGTTTAAGTCATACTCCGTGAATAAAATGCGTAACAACGCGGGTTTACAGGGGAAACATACAAATGACCGCCGGTAACCCCGAATTCGAACACTCGTTCTATTCGAATGACGTCATATCGAACATGGTGGAACATGATTCGGGTTCGAAACATGTTTGTGGCAATCGTGCAGACACACGCCCGAACTCGAACATGAGTATCAGCCTAGGCCGCCTTAACCCAACCGAGTAGTATACAGTGACTAGTAAAATTGCACTGCATACTAGTAAAATTGCACTGTATACTAATACGATTGCACTGTATTCCGTAAAATTGCACTGTATAATAATACCATTGTACTGTATTTCGTAAAATTTCACTGTATACTAGTAAAATTGCACTGTATTCCGTGAAATTGCACTGTATTCCGTAAAATCGCACTGTATACTCTGGCACCCCTGAACAGGGGGCCGAGATTTGAGAGGAACGGTGGGCATGGCATTCCTATGTCACACGG
The DNA here is from genome assembly GCF_001625305.1 of Branchiostoma belcheri. NCBI lineage: Eukaryota > Metazoa > Chordata > Leptocardii > Amphioxiformes > Branchiostomatidae > Branchiostoma > Branchiostoma belcheri. The sequence goes on along the minus strand of NW_017804276.1, from coordinate 498,034 downwards.
TAGGTGGCGCAGTTATCCTCAAGGACTTCTTTCACTAACGACCTTGGTTCATATCAAAACCATGGATTACATTGTGTAGGGGCCAATAGTGGGCGCGGTGGCACCATGCGCTCTCCCCGAAACTCACATTGACAAGTGCAATTTTCTTTGGTGTCATTCGAGACATTCTTGGCTCCTGATATCGCCCATGTTTCTCTGATCAGACGGCTGACCTGTGACTCCGGGCGACATTCCAACGGTTGACCTTCTGACTGCTCTCTCCGCAAGTTATAAACACTACCCTACCTCTGGTGTCAAGCACAAGCCGTGTCGACTCCCGTGTATATTGTTGACGATTCCGTAACACCAGGGCCTTTCGCTTGACCTTCGTTTAATGGCTTTAATATTCTGACACAACTCTAAGGCCATGTTGATTTGATTATATGGATGACATCCTCTAGAACCCCCAAAACTGATGCGCGCGTGCGAATAAAAAAAAGTTTTGCAAAAGAAAGTTGCTTTCATTATGAAATCTACATGGTCATGAACATTGACACTCTTCAAATTCATTTCTTGACACTTTTGTCCTTTTTCCTTTGATTTTGGCAATCTACGACAGTGGTATCATTTTCAATTATTGTTATTTTTTTGCAACTTACGGTATATTTTTGCTCATTTTGCAACTGTTTGGTACGATTTACAGTATGGTTGAAAACTTTTTTTTTTTGGTAAACGGCCGAAAATTCATGCGCGCACGGATGTCATCCATATAATGAATGATCAACATGGCCTAACGTCATAAACTCGGTTTACATCGTACGATGCCTCGAGCAATCTATTACAACACCTCAACCGGGTCACGTTAAACATTAACAAATAGCAAACAAAACGCTTACGTAAATACATTACATATCAGTCTTACATATGCAGTCTACCCGTTCACATTCGTCAGCGTGTACATGAGTCTGATTTCGTAAGATTTTCAAGCAGGCTGTGACACAACCAACTACCGACAAGGAGCAAGATAGGGCCGTTTGGGTGAGACATATGTCCTACGACATATACAAGACAGCCCTCCGTTTGCAATCGTGCGACAATCGTATACGACGTGTATGATCAGGCCCAGGCATCGGTTAGCGAATCCTGCAGGTAAGTAGTAAAATGATAGCCAATAACTTACGGAAGTGTGAGTTGACTTCTTAAACCATGGAGGTAAAAAAAATCTTTTACCTCCATGGTTAAACTGATTTTCATCCAATCGTACCAATGTCCTTGATCCTACCAACCGAAGATGTAGCCAGTACAATTAAACATCCCATTCTTAGATATTAACAATCTATCCGATAGTGCTATTGTGTATCTGCTACTTAATGGATCACCTTTACTTTCATCTAAAGTCAACTCTCAAATACTCATTATTACACAGCTATATCTCTCCGAAAGAAGATGTAGCCAAGGTTCCATCCTATGGTTTGGGCACGACAGATGACGTGTTAAAGTATTTATTCCATTGTGAAGCACAGTCAAGGGAATACATCACGATCCTCCAACACTTGTGTGTCATGCTGCATTCTGCCACGTCAATATATCGTCGACATCTTCCGTCTTCTCACTCTGATAGCTTAGAACTAGCCTCTACCAATTAGGCCACAGCAAGTAATTTTTATGGATGACATCAGCGGGCGCATTATAATTAATTTTGCCTGATTTTGGAAAAAAAAAACAAGAAATTTTGTTGCCTTCTCACAGTGGTCAACATGCCTAAAATAGGCAAAGGTATCTGTTGCCATGCCGGAAGGTGGATGGCAGGTAACTATGAAGAGAGGAAACAAGAAAAGCCTCTGATCTAATGTTTGTTTCTTACTTTGATGCAGTGATATGTGATGCTGTGTATATGTGATGTTCCCACTGAATCAAAACCATTTGTACAATGATTGAGTCAAAATTTTAAAATGTAGGAACCTAGCTTGTTTTTTTCGGCCCACCTTGTTTTTTTTCACCCGCTCGCATTAGATTTGGAGTCTGCGGAGGATATCATCCATTAAATCTACTTGCTGTGGCCTTAGGAGGGCAACATGGAAACTTAGTAGAAATTGGCCAAATAGTGCCAGTGGAGACAGTTTGCCACTGCATTTTTCTCTTAGTGCTGACCAGCTAAATCCTCCTCAATCACTCTCAAACAATTGCAAGGTTGTAAAGCTGCCTGCAGCGAGACTTTGCACAATGACGGAGCGAAGTTTAAGTGTAGAACAAACGTAAACGCCCCCCTCGGTGCTAGATGCCACTGCACGAAAAGTATGATAATTTATATATGAGTAAAGTACTTGACAATGTCAACAAAAAGTCAAGTCCGGTGATTGTATTTAGGACTTATCAATGTTTAATATTGTAAAACAATAAAAAACAAGAGTTCCACGATCTCATACCTTCGCCAAATGATGTTAAACCTTGCGGTTGATTTTGTAAATAAGAGCCTCATTTGCATAGATCATGTCAGTTGATCCTATTCTCCACCCAATGACAGCCTTATCTTAACAAAAAAGGCTATTGTAGCACTTCCTCATAAATTATGCAGATGAGGTCATGATTTGAATAAATTATGTTTATCGATGTCCACCTTCATTTAACTTCCAAATGTGGCAAGTATGAAATTCCCAGCAGTTACAATTATGAAATTATAAAAAAATTAATTATGCAAATTAGGTCCTCATTTACATAATCTATATCCTCAGATGTTTTTCTTGTTCTCAAGTAGATGTCACAGGTGTTTCATAGTTCTATTATCGAACAAAGCAGATTTATAGAATTTCCTCATTAATTATGCAAATTAGCTCCTTCTTTGCATAATTGTCATATGATTATGTCAAGCATCACTTCAACTATCTACATACCAAAACTCACGACAATCCGTCAATCGGTTCTTGAGTTATCCGCCTTCGAAACTTTTTCAACAAATGCTCCTGCAGTTCCAGAACAAGCCGCTAGGGAACCCAAACTCATGTCACTTCTTCCATATCCCAAGAGCTATCTGCCATTCAAACTTCGTGACCCTAGCATGTGCAGATCACGAGATATCAAAACAGGAAGTTCTGCTGCAGTACCTAGGAAAGCTGCCAGGGGGCCCAAAATCTAATCTTTTCTAGGTCTCATGAAGATCTACCCACCTACCAAGTTTCATTCCAATCCATCCATTGCTTCTCGAGTTATTTTGCTAAACCACACACACACACACACAAACACACATACAAACGCTACTGAAAACATAACCTTCTTGGCGAAGGTAAAAACAATAAAACTTGTTGTAAAACAATAAAACTGACTGATGATGGTGAAGCTGCCAGACTAGGCCAAGGTGAGTATCCAAGAGTGTTGAGACTTCAGCGCCACCTATTGAGAAAACGGTCACCTGGTACTAGTATCATATAGCCTGGGTGCCATCCCCAGTAGTATTTGCCCGCTCTATAAGGTCGGCACCCAGGCTAAGTATTATACCCAAATGATCTGAAATTTTGTGTGGATGTGCCTCAGATATAAACCAATAGTTAACACCTTTGGCATATATACAATGTGTAATTTGGGACTTTTTTTTTACTCTTTTCAGGTCCAAATCCACTGTGCTGTACGGTGTGACACCATGAAGAAATTACAAGTAAACCCCTTCGTCTACTTTCTCGCCATACTCTTCGGCTGCGGCTCCTGGATCGCCTTCAATGGTTTGTGGGTGGAGCTGCCAATCATCGTGCAGCACGCCCCGGAGGGGTGGAGCCTGCCGTCTTACCTGTCAGTCATCATCGCCATGGCTAACGTCGGACCAATCGCGTTCACGCTAGCGAGCGTATTGGCACCCGGGAGAGTCAGCGTGAAAGCGGTGGTCTACACTATTGTGTCGATCGGAATCGTGTCGTGCGCGCTGCTGCCATTTTTCTGGAAGTATACCATCTACATAGCAGGCGCGAACCGCAGCGTCGCATTACTGCTTCTTGCGTTCTTACTCGGAGTGGGGGGCTGTACCTCCTCTGTCGCCTTCATGCCCTTCATGGCGGTCTTCACCTCCCCCTATCTAAACCCTTACTTCATCGGCGAGGGGATGAGCGGCCTGGTTCCGAGCTTGGTCGCGCTGGGGCAAGGCGTCGGCGGGAACCCTGATTGTCAGAACGTCTCATTCGTCAACTCCACGGTCGTCGACGGAGTTCTGACGAACATCACAGAATACACCAACGTGTACGTCACCAAGGACCCCAACTTCCCAGTCGAGAATTTCTTCTGGTTCCTCTTCGCCATGATGCTGGCGTGCGGAATCGCCTTCCTCCTGTTAAACCATCTCCCATTGGCTAAGAAAGAGCAGGTCGACGCGGCTATAATTAGGTCAGCAGAATCACCACCAACCGACGGCTGCTCCAACCCCGGTTTAGAGATGGAGTCCGTGGAAACGAAAGGTTCCGTTGAGACCTCTACTGCTAATGAAAGCGATGTCGTCTCGTGTCGAAAGACGGTAGAAGTCAACAACCCGGTTGCTGATGGCCGTGGCAAGGATTATCTGGTAGCCGAGAGGAAAGGGCTGTCGCGGGGAGGTTACGTGTACTTGCTGTGCGTCGAAGCCTGGGTGAACGCCCTCAGTAACGGCGTCCTCCCCTCCATCCAATCCTACTCCTGCCTCCCGTACGGAAACACCGCCTACCACCTGGCTGTGACCCTGGCCAACATGGCCAATCCGCTGGCCTGTTTCATCTCCTTCTTCCTCCCCACCACGTCCTTCCTACTGGTGGGGGTGCTGTCGCTAGCGGGAACAGCCGTGGGGGCGTACATCCTGGTACTCGCGGCCATGAGCCCCACCCCTGTACTACTGGGGACGGACGGAGGAGTGGTCTTGGTGGTAAGTTTGAAATTATATCTATTGGATTTCATATGACGACGGATGTAACAAATTCAACTGGCACTGTCAGGAGAAGGTTATATGTTATCTACATGTAGATAGACTAGAGTTTATCAAAACAAGGCAAGTTTTCTTTTACGTAGTATTTAATTATTTCACTGACACTATCTACGCTGCTAATGGGACTTTGCCTTTATTTTTCCCGCCCAGATTCTTGCATGGATCTCAGTAGTGGGACTTTTCTCCTACGTGAAGGTGACGATCGGGTCCATTTTCCGCGAGGAGGGACAGAGGGCGCTGCTGTACTGTGGAGCCGTCATGCAGGCCGGCTCCTGTGTCGGCGCCATCGTCACCTTCCTGTTCGTCAACGTGTTTCCCATGTTCCAACAGAACGACGCCTGTGATCTCTGACTTCCGTTTCATGCGAGACCACCTCTGCTTGACTTTTGCCAGAAAACTCTTACAATCTCCCGACTACCGGCATTGGTTTCCTCCCCGCCGTGGGGACATCAGTGGACGTACAACACGGTCCAGTAACCAGATATACTGCTTAAGAACAAGAACTGAACGCTTTAGAAACAGCGCATGTTACCATACATTGTTAAATTACTGAATAACTTTGAAACGGCAATGTAAAAGTGATCTGTTGCTAATGTTGTTTCATGTACATCACCTCACCGAACTGTTTTTACTGCATAATGTAACGTTTTGACATATAATATGCATATTGACTGTCAAACCATTTACTAAAGCAGAGGACTATTTTATGATTATATAAATTTTAACAATGTGTAATAATGTGCAATAATGTTTTAACAATAATACCCATATTTCAATGATATTTTGTGTGACCACAGAGCAATTCAGGCATCCAGTATGGTTGCCTGCGAGTCTGTCGTCAGTGCAAATTGTGTATGTCTTGAGTTTCAAATTGAAATAAACCATTCTACTACTACATGTCCGTAGCCAGGGCCCACACATGTGCACGCTCACTTTTTATCTAAGGGTCCACTCTTTATCTAAAGGATCCTAAAGGTCCAAGAATTTTAAACGGTGGACTGATTTGTATCACCAGCCGGACTTTTTTTTTTTTTTATTGAATGAAACAATACAAGACAAGGACGAAGTGGGGCTGAACTCAAGTTATACAACTTATTTTACAGCCCCACTTAACATTTAACATAAATACAATGGTCATACAAGTAGTGCGCTGAGAAACTAGACACCATACATACAGTAATATATCTAAAGAGAAGTGTTATATGATCAAACAAAACAGAGTATACTATGTAACAAAAAAACGTTTAGTGCCGCTTATAAAATCTTGAGTAAGTAACATAATTTTTTCATTGTACTCAGAAGGTATCGCAAACGATCCCCTGAGTACAAGATGGAGCCTGGCACTTTCTGAAAGGGCATCTAAATCAATCAAATGACCGATTAAATCAGAGAGATTGTTAAGAAAATCAGCTCTTAACTGAGTAAACAAAGGGCAGTGTAATATAAAATGAGAAATGGATTCGCAGGGATACCCACAAATACATGAAGGGCTAAGAATCAAAGCACGATTAAAAAGACTATAGTTAAGATTGCAGGTACCGATGCGTAACCGGGTAAGAAGGGCGCAGGTGTACCAAAGGTACATAACGTAAGTAGCGAATATCAAAGTCAAGATCATTCCAATAATTTAAACAGTACGGGATAAAGGATTTACAATGTCTATTAGTAAAAGGCCTACTGAGTCTAAAGTTTAATTTGTTTCTTAGGTTGTATACAGTAGTATTGTTGAGGGATCCGAAAGAGAAGAAGCAAGACGAGCTTCATAATAAGCCTTGGCTTTGGTAATTGAATTACATAATTTGTTTCGTATTTTACGATATGCTTCCCAGTGAACATCAAGATTGGTCAGCTTGGCAGTTCTATGTGATTTATCGCGTAGCCGCATAAGTCTCTTAAGACTATAAGTCATCCACGGTTTTCCTTTAGATTTGATAGTGATATTTCTGTGAGGAACGCACCGAGATTTTGCCTCTAAAATGAGTTCAACTAGTTTATTGCATGCCTCATTTACTGTTCCGCACCTATACACATCAGACCAGCTGGGATCAGATACAAAAGTTAAGAGAGAATCATAATCAAGGTTTTTATAGTCCCAGATAGTACGTATATAAGGTTTAGGGACAGTAAAAAAGAGCTTCATATTGCCTATAATAGGAGTATGATGGCAACCGGATAAAGGAGACAAAACTTGAAAAACAAAGGGCTGTCAGTAAATATTAAATCAAGTAGAGAGGGGGACTGTGAAAGATCACAGGTAGGTTCTATGATGGTCTGATAAAGATTCAATAACAGCTGAGCTTGGTACATTTTTGCACCGGCATGATTAATAGGATCCAGGTGCCACCACTCTTTATGTTTTGCATTGAAATCTCCAGTTATGACAATGGCATCGGGGCGCGAGGAATGCGCCCTGATGACAGAGTCAATGAAACAGTCCACAAATTCATTAATTATGCAAACATTTTGTCCGGGTGGCCGGTAATAGACAGAAAACAAAATTTTGAATTGGTTAATATGAAGTTCAAGCCAGATAGATTCAAAAGAACTGGGCTCCAAATCGGAGCGTCTGATACATGATATCGAATCTGATACATACACAAGTACCCCTCCGCCGTGGCGATTGCGATCACGACGAAAAGGCGGCTGAAAACCAGCTAATGAGATTTCCTCCGAATCAATAGAGTCTCCCAGCCATGTCTCAGTGACAGCAATTATATCCAAATGAAAATCAGATATTAAGGAAGAAATCTCATCAAGCTTGGTACCAGCAACAATGCTATTGACATTAGAATGCATAAAGGATAAACCTTTGAAAGAGCCTAAATCATTCAGGTCAGAGATATACATGGGATTAGTCATCATGATCAAATTCAAATAGCAAAACCTTCTCTACAGTATAGTTTAAAGAATGGAGTAAGAGGTCAAGCGCACATACATAATAAATGAGTTTGATTACAAATGACAGAAATACACACGAACAATTACAACATAAACTTTTCAACTGATGACATCGGTGTAGCAAGCATACTAGGCGATGGTCATCAATATCAAGTTCGATCATCGCCAGACCAAAATAAACACAATCGTGCGGCGCAGTGAAAGTAACCAAAGATCAGTATTGTTTCTACATGCATTCAACATGGACCAAGTCCAACAAAGACAAAGTCAAAGTCAAAAAAAGTCAAGTCAAAGCCGCCACAGAAATTTGTACTTCAGTCAACATGCTTGATCGTTGTGCTGTCACCCATTGCCAAGTCCACAGCATCTATTGTTTTCATCAGCTTACCGTTCACGATCAGAACTGCACAGGTATCCTTCTGTGGCACGCGTATCGATACCTTAACGTCCTTTCGGTTGTCTCTAGCCTCCTTCAAAATCCTCTCGCGATCAGGAACGAGCTCATTACGGGCTGCTTGGAGCGGACGAGGTAGGTGTTCGTGGACGGCGTAACCGATCCGTTGGTCAGTGCTTAGGTTCCTCCAAGCGGTCAGAATAGACTCTCGTTGGTGAAGGTTAACCAGACGTACGAGCATGGGCGGGTTGGGTTTGGCCTTGGTTGGTTTAGCAAGACGATGGACAGCCGCGGTAGGTATGGCCTCATGCATATTCAGATGGTTTGACATAAAGTCGAGAAAGACCTGTTGCGCTTTTTCGTCTTGCTTCCATTCAAGTCCCCTGACAATGATGTCGGGTTTCATGGAGTAGCGTTCAGCCACAAGAGTAGCTCGAATCCGCTCTTTTTTCTCGCGTTGAAGGGATTGCTGAAGCTCCTGTAGCTCATTTGCATGATAGTTAGCTGATGTTTCGAGGTCATTGACCTTAGTACGCAGAGAGGAAACCTCACCTGCAATGTCCATCAACTTTGAATCAAGGGCCTGGATTTGTTGAGACAACTGTCCTCCCACAGTTTTAAACTCAGCCATGACAGCTTCATGCTGCGCCTTTGTCTGGTCCAGAAGCAGCTGTACCAAGGGCTGTAGGTCGGTAGGAAGGTTCCCAAGGTCCAGACCACCATGCGCCATCTTTCCTTTCTTGGTCGGAGGACTCTTCCTTTTGTCGCCAGGTATTTGTTCGTTGCTGACGTTTCTGAGCCTCTTGTCGCGTTTTCTCGACATCTATGAAGAGCCCAAGGAAAGAGTACACCTTCCACCAGAAAATTTCAAGACTTGACCACAAGGAAGAGGCCGAAAAAAGTAGAAGCAAACAAAATGCAGCGGAGCCGCACACACACACGACTTACGCACTCGCCGCCATATTGAAAAAAAAACAGCCGGACTTGAATCCTATCCTGATTTTTCTTTTGAAATCCTCTCAAAAATGCAGGAAAGGTTTAATTTTCAACCCCCGAGGAGCCTAACGCCTACGGGAATGCATTTAAGTCCAGACTGATGTATGATTTTAACAAGAGTTGGGTTTCTAGAAGGGGCAACGTGATTAGCACTCATGGCATAGAGCAACTGTGAGGTCATGGAAACTTGTGTATAGAAAACCCTCACTGTTGCTTCGTAAGATCCGCCCAAGTAGCTCATTTCAGGCAGAAAAATGGTGCTTCAATTGGCAGGCTATCCGTGAGTTAGGCCACAGCAAGTAAATTTTATGAATGACATCCTCCGCAGACTCCAAATCTAATGCGATAGGGCGAAAAAAAAACAAGGCGGGCCAAAAAAGAAGATTCCTACATTTTCAAATTTCGACTTCATCAGCCTTGTTAAACAAGAAATAATACCTATAATGTGCTGTTTACTGCCAACTTTTACAACATCCATTTGTCACTGAAAAAAGTTTTGAAAACTAAAAGTTTTAAATCATTGTACAAATGGTTTCAATTCAGTGGGGAAAATGTAAAAGGAATGAAATACATCACTGCATCAATGTAAAAGACAAAACAATGAATAAGAACCCTGTCTTGCCTCCTCTCTTCATATCTATCTGCTATCCACGTTCCGGTATGGCAAAACATGCCATTTTTCCCATTTTCGACATATTGACCACTGTCAGAGGGCAACAAAATGTCTTTTTTTCCGAAATCGGGCGAAAATCAATGCGCGCGCTGATGTCATCCATAAAAATTACTTGCTGTGCCCTTATGGATTCTACGTGATAGGAATCATGAATTTCCACATTGATTATGCACATTGAGTCCTTTTTTTGCATAATTTACATTTCAAATAATTTACATTCCCAAAATGATTGAAATCTATCGCTGCAGTACCAAGGAGGCCAGAAACTGATGACAAGTATATACTGTAACTACTAGTATGTTTTTTGACGTCGAAAACACGTTTTGTGGAAACAGTGTAATGCATATGAATAACTAGAGTTCCCCGATCTCATACCTTCGCCAAATGATGTTAATCTTTATGACTGACAAATTATAGATTAGATTATTCCCCCCTGATTTAAGAAATAGGAACCTAATTTTCATGAATTATATCATTTTATCATAATCTCAACCAAAAGACAGTCTTATATTAACAAACAATGCATTCTAGCATTTCCTAATAAATTATGCAAATGAGGTCCTGATTTGAATAAATTATGTTTAATGATATTCACCTCAATTTAACTTTCAAATACCACAAGTATGAAATTCCAGGCAGTTATCATTACATAATTATAAAATTTTCTCATTAGTTATGCAAATTAAGCCATTATTAACATAATCAATATCTTCCTGTGTTTCTCTCGTTGTCAATTACC
>NW_017804276.1:473755-487402 GCF_001625305.1 Branchiostoma belcheri | reverse complement strand
TTTAATCTAATTAATTAACCAGGTGAGAGTGGCAATTATTTTTTTTCTTTTTGGCGGGAAACTTTCAATCAACTACATGTCCAAAAAGTGTCCTCGGAGTAGAGTGAACTGGGCAAAGGAGAGAAGTACGAATATGTGTGCACCCGAAGGCATGTGGAGTGTTGTCTCGTGTTAATAAAGAAAACATACTCACACCTCCCCATCTTCTGTCACACAGCTCGGCCGATACAAGTCTGGTCCTTCCTCCTGCTACAGTCTGGGCCCTAGGTCCACATTTTGAAGACAGAGAAACAAAAGTCAGTGTAATATTGAAAACTAGAGTTCCCCGATCTCATACCTTCGCCAAATGATGTTAATCTTTATGACTGACAAATTATAGATTAGATTATTCCCCCCTGATTTAAGAAATAGGAACCTAATTTTCATGAATTATATCATTTTATCATAATCTCAACCAAAAGACAGTCTTATATTAACAAACAATGCATTCTAGCATTTCCTAATAAATTATGCAAATGAGGTCCTGATTTGAATAAATTATGTTTAATGATATTCACCTCAATTTAACTTTCAAATACCACAAGTATGAAATTCCAGGCAGTTATCATTACATAATTATAAAATTTTCTCATTAGTTATGCAAATTAAGCCATTATTAACATAATCAATATCTTCCTGTGTTTCTCTCGTTGTCAATTACCAATGTCACAAGCTTCAATATCCTATCATGGAATGCAGCTGATTTATAGAATTTCCCCATAAATTATGCAAATTACATCCATATTTGCATAATTATCACATACTTATATTAAGCATCACGTAAGCTACCTACATACCAAAAATCACGACGATCCGTCAGCAGTCCGCTACAGCCAGGTTTGCCACAAACATGAACATGGGTTTAGACAGTTGATGGTTTTTCAGCACTCCGGACAAAACCACGACGTTCATGAGGAGAGCGACTGTCCCGACAGCGGCGGAGGCGATCCCGACTTTCTTGTTCTCGGTCAGAAGCAGATCGGGAAGATGAGAGCACGCAGATACGGCCTGGTCGTACTCCAGCTTGTTTTCCGTGTGCCAGAGAAAACACGGCCAGAAACTCTCGTACACCGTGGAGTTTCCCCCGGTGAGGTTCCCCGTGCTGCCGTTCATTTTGCGATGCTCACTGAAGACACGTACGTTGCCGCTCGTCGTAAGAATCGATAAAATGGAGCTTTCCACCTTGTCTCTGGATACCCAGAAGACGGACAGCTACAGTGATGTACCAGCCGCGCCTGACAACTGGTTAATAAAGCATTGACGATTCTAGATTGTGTTTTTTTCTTTGCTACTATGTACGTCAGTGTTACCACAGTTTCACTCCCCCACGGCAACCGTCACTTGAACAGATGCGTTTGATACATTCCTATTGGATGTCAAACCATAGAGAATATGATGCCTATAAATGGTATTGAAAACATCACTGCTGATATTGCTCGCAGCAACTCCCCCATCCTGTAATTACTGTACGCTTCTCATGATACCTGAAAGCAGAAGGCACCGACGATGCTGTAACTGGACACACGCGTTTTGGTAAAAAAAAACAAGGCTCGAGGCCACTGTGCTTCAAAGCTAATAAATATGAGACACAGTTGCAAAAAGGAAGCCGCAGAAATGAGGCAAAATCTAAAGTGTCTTGTAGCTTCAAAAGCATTTCGGAAGTAGAGGTCGGAGATCTCATGCCTTCGTCAGAGGGACATTGTTGTAGATAAAGGAACGTTTTTTAATACTAGAAATCAATTTGGTCTGGAGTACAAAAGAATCTCTGTACTCCTTTTTCCCCTTTTTTTAAAATTCTACGACATGAATGTGATGAAAGGAAAGAATCAGAACAGGGGGAGATTTATTGCTGTTTGTTGTTACACTATGTTCTTTTATTTAATTTTCGTGCTAACCTTTGTATTTCCACAGTTAGTATGTTCCAAATGTTTGCATGTTAATCAGGTTTTTTTGGCCTTCATGTATTTTATCACGCTTTTGCAATGAATTTAAGGTCTCCAGTGGACGTAATCCATAAAAATTACTTGGTCTGGCCTTATAATTTAGGGAATGACCTGCCTGACGTATGTCCACCTTTTTCCTCCCCTCCCTCCACAGTATTTATAGGACAGCCCCTCTATTGTAAGCAATTGATACCAGATGCGGCGGGGACAGCTGTCCCCCATGTGAATCCCCCATGTGAATCAATACAGAGGGTGGTTGGGGTAGTTCATTATATATCTCACACAAAAAGTCCACTGCAGCGACATAGAGACCCCCCACGAGGCCCGTTTTCGAACTTGACCTTGGCCTCTACAATGGTAGATTGCCTACCAAAAATCATGAACATCTGTTTAAATATACTCGAGTTATTTGCTAAGAAGCCACAAACACAAAAAAGTCCACTGCAGTGACGTACGGACCCCCACGAAGCCCAAACTTGCACTTAGTAATGGCCTCCACAAGTGGTGGATGGTTTAGGGCCCAAGAGACATTAGCTGCTCAGGCGTCTAAGGCTTTATTCTTGTTGAAAAGAAATCTTGCTAAATTTGGTGTGTTACCCCCAGATTTGACGTTTAAATTGTTTGACACACTGATCCTTCCGATCATGATGTATTGCTGTTAACTATGGGGATTTCATAAAGCTAATCAACTAGAAATTCTACACACCAAATTTTGCAAATTTTTCCTAGGTGTCAGGCAATCTACACCTAATACGGCAGTGAGAGGGGAGCTCGGTAGACACCCCCTCTGTGTTCTGAGACGAATAAGAATTGTGAAATTTTGGTTGAAATTACTAGAAATTAGTGAGACTAGATACTCTAAAAAATGCTACAATATGTTACTTGAATTGCAGCAGGTGGGCAGGGGAGACTGGGTGAGTAACGTACGCGATCTGTTGCTCAGTGTTGGCCTGGGTGAGGCGTGGCTCCAACAAAGTGTGGGAAACAAAGAAACATTTCTTGGGATTCTCAAAAAGCGATTAACAAAACAGGCAATCGATTGTTGGGAAAGTGATGTCGCAGTCAGTCACCGCCTGGCCACCTACAGCATGGTAAATACCAGATTTGTCGTCGAAAGTTATCTTACAGTAATAAATAATCCTCACCACAGACATGCGATGGCGCGGCTTAGATGCTCGGCGCATACATTGAATATAGAAAAGGGAAGACATACGAAAACAGAAAAAAGGGATAGATTATGTCAATTATGTGGTGAAGGGGTCATAGAAGATGAATATCACTTTGTACTTGAATGTCCTTTTTATAACAAGCTAAGGAAGCGACTACTTCCCGATTTTTATGCACAGAGCCCTGATCCCCACAAATTTGTAGCTTTGTTGGCCGGCCCAACTGTTTCTCTTACAAGACAGTTGGGGAAGTATCTGTACACTGCATTTGAATCAAGATATGATTTCCTTAAATGATAGTTGAGTAGACATCCTTGTAAATTGGTTTTATATTCTGGTCTTGCTTAGTATTTTGTATTTGTTTGTACAGATGTTTTTATGAAATGTATTGTTTTAACGTAATTGGTGTATTTAGTGTAATGTCTCTTGTTTTGTATTAATTAATTGTGATTTTAAAACTGTATTGCTGTAGCCCAAGGTGGCCAAAAGCAAAGAAATAAAGTTCAAAGTTCACAACGGTAATCTGCCTGCCAAAAATCACGGACGTCGAATAATGCCTTCAAGAGTTATATCGCTAAATCCGCAGTTCTCTCCTTACCTGTACAGCGTCATCAAGTGCCACGGTGTCCTCTAGAGCTTTGACCGCCTTGGATGAGTGGTGGGCGTGGTCAATCCGACCTCCTGGAAACATAGTAACAAACTCATATTGTATATTTCAGGCCTGGTATATCTCTTGAACGTAAATGTTTGATCCAACCAAGCAAAGTGGTCGAATATTCGAATATATAGCACCTAACCAAACACAAAGAAAATTCATACCAAGATGGCAATGCAATTCTCAAGAATGTTGCACTGTTCAACCCACTGTATAACATTTGTCCATGAACTCCCTATTTTAGAAGTAGACTAGTCCTGTTACACCCCCCCCATCTTAGAAGTAGAATAGTCCAACCCAAGAACCTCACTCCGGAGTTAGAGTCCTGGAGGAAACACAAAAAAAACACGATGCTCCACAAAAGTCCTGTGTGTTGACCTGTTCACTACAATCCAGAAGAAGAACTTGCAACATGCACACAACCAGCCGGAAAGCCACGTCGAGAGTTCTATGCGTTTCTCTTTTCCTTCCGCGAGAGAAAGTAGTCCGTTCCACGGCTCCGGGCGTCGACTCGCCTCACAAGAAAGCTTACCGCGGGATTATACAATCACATATCTTCCTTATTGTAACTTATTAATAATATTTAGCCTTCCTAATTTGCTTCCAATGAATTTTGGAGCCGAGAATGTACCTTTCCCCTTTCGATATCATGACCTGAAACTAGGCAATTTTAGTGCAATTTCCCCCGTGTATTTTCACCTTGATGCAGATTTTCGCACCCAAACAGGAAAATTTGTTGGCTGAGAAAGAGCAAATCTTAAACTTTCTGATGATATTTGACTTATATTCAATTTCGAGTGCGAAACGGGTTTCCCCCGAAATTCGGTAAGGCCATGTCACGGGAGTAGGCAAGCAATTTTAGTGCAATTTCCCCGTGTATTTTCGCCTTGATGCAGATTTCGCGCCAAGAGGAAATTTTGTTGGCTGAGAAAGAGCAAATCTTAAACTTTCTGATAGTAGTTGACTTACTTTTGATTTCGAGGGAGAAACGGGTTTCCCCCGAAATTCCGTCAGGCCATGTACAGGAAAAGGCAGAAATTTACACCAAATAGAACGCGCATCCCTGGCGCGCCGGTACGGTGTCTAAGCTACGTGTGTTCTACGGAGCGCGCTCCTCTCCTACATGTCCTATACATGACCATACATCGCTAGATTTAAATTATTGTCTATCTATGTCTAAACTACTTTTAGTTAGACCACACTGGGTGTTAATTCATCTCATATCTAAACAGGTTCTTTTGATTTTGCACTGAGAATATATGTTTCTGGTCCCTTGATAGCTACGGCCGATCTGAAAACTCGAAACCAGCGTCTGCCTAAACGCGGGGAAACATTATACTCTCGTAGCTTCCTGACCTTTGAAAAATTAATTATAGCAAGCGGACCATTAGAACTAGAATACCTCACACATTGATTTATGATTGGGGTAATTCAAAGAATAATAATTGTATCCGTTTTTCTCGATTTGAATGGCACTGGGTTTAAACAGTTACTTTAGAAAAGTTACATGTATCCACCTGCTGGTTCAGTAAAATGTAGCCTGAAGATAACCCAACAATTATGGTCCCTAATCAGGACAGTGCAACATGTACATTGTATGTTGTGATTATTGGTAAGTTTATCCTGGATCTGTTATATCCAATCTACATGTATAGTCCATGTGTACTGCTTACTGTAATAAGATAACAGGTCCTCATGTCCCTAGTTTTACAGAGTAGCACTTGTTTATTTCTAAAAGTGCTGGGCCTTGGGAAATCCCTAAACATATCTCTCTCACATACATGTTAATTGTCCTTTATATTGATTAATCAATTATACACAAAATTACCAAAGAGCCATTAAGGTTGCTTTAACATTTATCTCATTACCAAATAACAAAGTAGTACATTTTGTTGTGGATTGGGATATCAAATACTTGTGATATCAAAGTCTCATTACATTGGGGATCTTTTACAGTACATACATGTATATTACTTAACACATGCTTGAAAGTTAGAGTAGACATTGGATGCTGAATCGAATATTAAATACGCTCCCAAATTGTATTAACATTACAATAAACAAAATAAATGGGGATTAAGATCTCTGTACATAATACATCTTATATATATATCCATAATCTCAAGCTAAATATAACATCCTGGTATCCTGCTGGTGACAATCCTGTTGGGCATGACTTTCACCTGCAAGATGGAAGAATAAGAAAAAATAATTAAGAATGATATGACACCAAATTAAACCCAATTCACTCATTAATCAACATCAGAGAATTCTGAATCTGAAATGTTATTCAATGCAGACAAGCTGCCTATGTAAATGTCATCTATGAAATTAACATCCTGATCCTCACTAGTTAAAAGTCTTTCTGAATCATCATGAATTTCCCAATTTTGATCAATATGGACTAAATTAAAATATTCAGAATGAAATGTTAAAGTTGGCATAGAAGAAATAAGTAATTTAGATTTGGACTGTACAGCTTGTATAGAAATCCCAATCCTCCCACTGGGACTTCCAGTAACAGTTGCATAGGGGCTACCACTATTTATGTTGTCTACTATATTGAAGTTACAGTAAAAGAATCTTTTGTCAAGCTATGCAAACTCTTCCAAAGTCAATTTATCCAAAACCCCAGAAATAAATGTTTATGAGAATCACTAAAATAACTCTCACCAAGGCAATTTCAGAGTTAATTGCATTAAATCATCAGATTGGCTATAGGAATAAATCAATGCATAATTTATCATATGAAAAGGATAAACTACACTGGCCTTCAGAGACAAAAAAAATTATGGAAGACGTGAAAAGTCTCCTAAAAATTAGAGCTATAAAGAAATGTCCAAAGTTTCAAAATCAGAAAAAGAAATTTCATACTTTTGCATAGTTAACACAACAATAAAATTGCAAACAACAGGATTTGTTTCTTTAGAAATTTGGAACAGGTCACTTTCATGCTGTGGGTTGGTATTTATCAAATGGAATAAATTTGGAGGATTCTTGATGAATAATAGTATTCATATATAAAAATGATGGCCAGGTGCCAGAATTGATACTATCCTTTAAATCTTTTAGCATAGAAGCAAAACTAGACTCTTGATCATATTTTGGAGAGTTAACTCTTGCAGAATACAATACTAAATGAAGGGATTCTATAATATCACAATATCTATAGTATAACATTAAACTATGTTTGGTTTTAGAACTTTTGTGAACCAAAATAAAGTTTCCTTAATCATTTATAATAATAATAGTTTATTGGCAACACTCCTTGTACATGGCAGCGTACAATACCGCTGAATTACGTACACAGGTTTAAAAACAATTAAACAATAAGGAGAGCTAAACAAACAAAGGACATTGACAAACTAGATACCAACATAAACAAATACTGGCTGTACACAGATATAGATCAGAAGTATCTATTGATTAAAAACTATATTGGTCCGGTACTGGGAGAATTCAACCTAGGTCTGCTTATTTAACAAATCAGTGAAATGGGGGATTGGGCTCGTTTTATACCGCTTTGTTTTCGTCAAGGGGATGTCGACTTGGTTTGCCCCCTTCAGGCATCTGCCATGAATATCTGAGCGGGATGGGGGTAACCAATGTCGGAACGAAGGGGAGTTAAGGAGGGACTTTGCAAACTTAAGTCTTAAGACTTAAGTCTTAAGACTTTGCAAACTTAAGTCCAACCACAGTAGAATGTGTCATAATCAGTACATTACTTTGACTTTTACATTCAAATCTTTTCTTTAACTCGTTTACATTTCTACATAAAGATCACAGGCATCCACAAGAAGTATTGGTTTACTTTCGAAAAAGATTTCTCCAACCTTACAAGAAACCTGGTGCAATGCTATCTGAGGTAGATTTTAGGGGCTAGGGTCTTCCTCAAACTCCAACACTAGCACAATTTTGTTCTTTTATTCTTAGTTGTATTGGTTGTACTTGTTTAGTGTTAAGTGTCAAGTGGGGCTGTTATCAAAGTAAGTGACTGTATAACCTGAGTGCATTCCCACTTTGTCCTTGAACTTTTTCTTTCAATTTTCCTACTAATTTTTTAAAGATGCCAGGAGAGAGTTTGACATGGTTTGCCAGATACTTACCAATTTTACAGTCGGTGAAGCCTAGGATGATCTGAAACAGAAATAAAAATTCCCCTTGACATCTTTTTCCTAATTCAATACTGAAATGAATGTTAGCTTTATTTAATCATCAATGATATACATGCTCAACCATTTATAATTTTTACAAATGCCACAAGCTGCATATAAACATGTATATTGTGCACTGTTTTTTTAATATCATCGAGCACTAGATAGAAGGTACAATACTTGTCTTGCTGTAACTTTAGACACCATGACAAGACATTGTAACAATTTGCAGCAGTCATGCAGCTTTGTTGTTCTTGTATGACAACCAGACATCACGTGATAAAGTTGGCGGGAATTTTTTGCACAAACACACACAGAAGGGATGATTTCTTTTACAAAGTTCGTGATCGATAAGACTCAAGTACAACAT
This sequence comes from Branchiostoma belcheri, assembly GCF_001625305.1. NCBI lineage: Eukaryota > Metazoa > Chordata > Leptocardii > Amphioxiformes > Branchiostomatidae > Branchiostoma > Branchiostoma belcheri. Next base: position 479,075 of record NW_017804276.1, on the reverse strand, counting down.
TAACTACAGTATTTAGAATTCAATCTGCCCTCGTAAAGATCTAACGACCAAGAGTCTGGGTCTAAACTTAGACTAGATTAGTTCACCGGAAACGATTTTACCACTAACATGATGTTTACAAGAAATGAAGCACATATACGCAAATTATTCAACATTGACCGAAATAAAGTCAAACGACAAACGATGAGGTTTAGCCATAAAATTGCAGAAAAAAGTGACCCCAGTTGGCATGGAATTGCAAATATATGCAGACTTCGCACCAACAGGATATTCATAATGGGAGAAAGCCAAAGGTTCAACACATTTTATCCACATATCGTCATATGCAAAATCAAGTGCGAAACGGGTTTCCCCCGAAATTCAAATGAGACGAAAATTCAGATCAGTCCAGGGTGGCCATTTTGTTCATTTCACTGTACACCGAGTTTGATCACAAAACTACACTAAAACTCATAGAATACCCCTCAAATATGGTTAGTACAGAGAGCACATGATATACACATCTGATACGTACCGCCATCTTGATGCAGAGGCCGAAACTGGTGATGTAATCGGCTGTCAACAACTCGGATGAAATTTCAGCCCGCCGCCCGCGAAAACGTCGTCCTTAGCAACGGCGTTGCTATGGACGGCGGAGTGATACGCTCTGCAAAGAAAACTCGTTCGAAAAGCGTTCGATTCAGTACGTGGCTTTCCGGCTGCAACGACATGACTCCGCTATGACATACCCTCCACCAGCAGGAAGAATCCATTCTGGTTCTTCTGCAGGATTTGTATCGCCTTCCCGGTCATGTCAGCGAGACTGGGCTCCCCTGCCGTGTCGTTAGTCCTGTCTACGGAGTACCGCATGTGGTTTGGTTCAAACAGACCTGTGCAGACAAGAACTAGTTTTAAGTCGCAATATTCAAGTTTAGGCCATGTTGATTTGATTATATAGATGACATCCCGTTTTTAATTGGGGTATAACAAAATCTAGACAAAAACTAGACAAGAGAGACAGGAGGTTTTTTTTAACTATTTTCTTTTTTTTTCAACTTTTCGACGTGACAGAGACATAGACAAAGGAAGGGGAATAGAAAAAGGATGTGCCAAGCTACCCACGACAGGTTACTGTCCAAGTGCTCCCACCAACCCACTCCTGCCAACTTGACACATCAAAATAAAATAATGACATAAAAGACAGACATTTCACAACAAAAGACTGATACGACTAGAAGGGAACGGGGGGTTAAAACCGCAAGCGTAGTTTTCCCCCTACGACCTTCGCCCAAGAGCACCACTGTGCTAGGAAGGCTGCCTCACCGAGGCGTACAAAGTCTAGCTTCAGTCTTGAGCGAAGGCACTCCTTGATGTACGGAACTATCTCAACGTGGGTTACAAACGTTTTGTCAAAGAGTGCCTCACATCTCGAGGACCAAATACGTTTCCTCGTGACAGCGATGATGTAGATGATGACATCTTTCTTGCACTTTGGCCAGGTGGTTGGAACAATACCAAAGGTGACCATATGTCTATTGATCCTGAAATCAGACAATACCCATCTTCTGATGAAGCCCTCCACCCATGTCCATGTGAGCAACACTTCGTTACAGGACCACATCACGTGGTCCTCCGGGAGCCCCAAAACTGATGCGCGCGTGCGAATAAAAAAAGTTTTGCAAAAAAAAAAAGTTCTTTTCGTTATGAAATCTACGACGTGGTCATGAGGGTTGAGGAAATGGCACAGAATATGGTTTGGCGAATAATCTAGTCTTCAAGTTCATTTCTTTACAATTTCGTCTTTTTTTCGTTTGATTTTGGAGAATATCCACAGTTGCAAAATTTAAGCTTAATAGGTCCAACACAATAGAGGGGACGGTGGTAGATTCCGTCTTTCAGCCAATCTTGACGCCATCATGCGTCCGGATTCCAATCAAAGTGACGGAAAAGGTTGTCTCATGACGTTGAAGGTTCTTTTATTGTCTAGTTAAACAAACGGCCGACGAGATAATCCACTGACTCCGGATCCACGCTGTTGAATTCCGTCTGGTTCCAGACGTACCGGGCCGGGCCGGGTTTTCTGTCCAGCCATCGCCGGGTCAGATCCCTGCTGTCGGTCCTGTGTCCCCTCGTCCCGTCTTCAGGGTCCGCGTCATGTTGTTTGTTAGAAAGGCCCGACGGCCTCCTCCCAATATCACCTGAAATACACAACATCAAACTGACTGAAGCAGTTTTAGAATGCTTCCGACATTTCCTTGTACATTCTTATATAGTGACATAAAGCCTGGTCCTTTCCTAATCCAACAAATAAACCACTGAGTGAGCGAACAGACCAGAGCCTGTGTGAGCTCGCACCCTGACAGTTCCTACCTCTATATCGGGCGCTTCCTCCACCAGTTGATAGGCGATGTCGGTGAAATTGTTGTCCCGGGCCTCGGCGGTCAGGTCGCTGTCGGCCTCCCAGCCGCGTGCGGCGGAGTGGGCCGCCGCCGGCGTGGCGTGGGTCACCCGGGCGGTGGTGACGATTCCTGTCGACTTTCCTAAGCATGACAGACAGATAGTGTTTGCTGTATTGGGTTTTGTTGCGTTTTATCATGAATGTCTCTACGTTTGAAGTGGCGGTGACCATAAAAACGATGGACGAATGAGTAACCATGACAAAGAATTGCTATCAGCTTGCCTGCTTTCTCTGGTGGGGACCGACAACAAGACTTAAAAGCGCACGAGGACATAATGGTTAGGTTGCCTACCTGCTCTCTCGGCGTGCTCGAGAATGGACGCCACCTCGTGACCCTTGGCGGAACTGCAGTTTTTAGACGTCGCTCGCCCGTCCAGTCCGACCAGTCCTTGGTTGGTCTTGACGCCACAGAGGAACGCCGTGGCACATGCAGCTGAGTCTGGAACCTGTAGGTCGATGTTGTACGTCTGAAAATAGAGAGCAAATTTATTTGTAGTTCAGAAACATTGCAAATGAAGTGGCATACTTTATAGGAAGGTGTAAGTGTCCAAATGTGTTTGATAGACTTATTTATGTATGCATGGATGTTCCTCAATTTGGACTTTTGTTATAAAATCACTTAATCAATTCAAAATTGCTTGTTGCGTTGTGAAGTTATTACGTTGACAAACAGTCAAATATCTGAGCTGTGCACACTAGGTCACATGGTACAATACGGTATCGCTGACCTTCGACATGGCGGTGTACGGTAGAGAGTCCATGGCCAACACGGTCTCCTCTCCCGGGTTTCCCGCCTTTTGTCCCTTCAGGATCCGGGCCGTGGTTACCGTGGAGACGCCCATCCCGTCTCCCAGGAACAGCACCACGTTCTTGGCCACGTTCGTGTTTAAGGTCTGCAGGCGGAGAGCGGCGGCGAGGGACGCCCGTTTTCAATTGGGGTATAACAAAATCAAAAATGAGTGAAAACTAGACAAGAGAGACAGGAGGTTTTTTTTAACTATTTTCTTTTTTTTTACGCCCGCGCAGGTCGGTCCAGTACTCGGGCGTGCGCTTGTTCTCAACCTGTTCTCGGCGCTTCTCGTTGTACACATCGCTGTCAGTATTCGTGGACACTTACAAAGGAAAGAAGACGTATGTGTTGTAATAATTTTTTTATACATTCAGAGCTATGTCTTGTCAAAGTGACATTCAGATTTAAAAAAAAAAACTTACCTGGTTCACCTACATGTACCTACAACATCAGTTGTGTAGTTCGAGCTGGAACACATTTGGCATTTTGTGCTGGGGAGCATTAGCTCACTACTTGTAATGACTAAAACGCTAGCCTAGCCCCTCCCCATATATACATGATAAACTAGTGTTCGGAGGTCTCATGCCTTCGACAGTGTGATATTGTTTTGGTGGGTGTTGTGTGTTTTATAGTGTAGGTTTTTTGAAGATGATTATAGTAGTTAAAGTGGTCAGAGAGTCTTTTTGTGAACGAAACAACACAGTATTAATATTTACCTAGCCTGTACCATGTCTTTCTACGGAAATACGTCATTTGGTACGGGGGTGCCTTGAGCATATGCTCAAAGAATGACATTTGCAGCTTTGGCAAACATCACTTGAAAATGGTGTGAAACAGGTCTTTTCTGCTATTTTCAGACAAAAAATGTACATTTTTGGCTCCTGTGACCTAATATTACAACCAAATGACCTAAAATTTGGTATAGGAGTGCCTTTGACGTATGTCCAAAGAACTATACTCACATTTTTGGTAAACACTACTTTGAATTTGTGCTCTTTCTGCTCTTTACAGACAAAATGCTTTTATGCCCTTGTATTCAAACCAAACGACCTGAAATTTGTTATAGATGTGTCTTAGGCAAATGCCAAATGAACTCAAGACATAGTTTGGCATACACCACTATAAAATTGTGTAAAGCTACGGTCACAACTCGCCGTACGTGCTTTTTTTTTTTTTATTCATCAAAACATATAGACATAACAAGGACAGTGTGACGCTGCACTCAAGTTAACAACTTATATTAACAGCGCCACACACAAAAAAGGTACAATTAACATTTAAATATACAAAGTTGACATGTGCGCCGTAGTCCCACCACCCCAAGACATTAAAATATTAAATTAAATGCTAACAGAGCTATTTGAAAGATAAGATTACATGGTAACCTCCTATATCTCATTGGCGGAAAAACATCCGCCAATCAGAGCTAGGAGGAGAATTTAGGCCCATTAACACTTACGTAGTATTTGGACTTCTATATCTGATTGACTGTTAGAAACAGTCAAGCAGAGCTAGAAGCGCTTGGTATCTCCAATGTAAACCTGAGTGAATTGCATCGTTTTAAAGTTGTACATAGAGGGTAACATTGAGGAGCCTCTAAGAATGAAGTGCAGTTTAGCATTATCTGACATATTATTAAGGTTGACAAGATGACCAAGTAAATCTGCAAGATTGCCAAAAAGTTCCTATCTCTCATTATTGTATAATGGACAATGTAGCATGAAGTGCATGACAGATTCGCAACGACACCCGCATCTACAAGAGGCACTGGTGGAGAGTCCTCGGGTAAACAAACTGTGATTGAGAGCACAGGTGCCGATGCGGAGCCGAACAAGAAGGGCGCAGGTGTAACGGGGGCCACAATTGTGATGTGGGGGACAAAGGGGGCGTACTAATCTAATAAGGTGTTTTCGGAACAAGGAGTATCGTAAAGAACGAACTTCCAGGTCCAGTTCATTCCAATGACTTAAACAATAGGGTATAAAGGATCTACTAAACCTATTAGTAAATTGTAACAAAAGTCGAAAGTCGTTACTATTTCTTAAATTGTACAAAGCGGTTTGAGAAATTTCAGGGGCGATTAAGTCAAAAAG
>NW_017804276.1:471547-473735 GCF_001625305.1 Branchiostoma belcheri | reverse complement strand
AATGACATTTGCAGCTTTGGCATACATCACTTGAAAATGGTGTGAAACAGGTCTTTTCTGCTATTTTCAGACAAAAAATGTACATTTTTGGCTCCTGTGACCTAATATTACAACCAAATGACCTAAAATTTGGTATAGGAGTGCCTTTGACGTATGTCCAAAGAACTATACTCACATTTTTGGTAAACACTACTTTGAATTTGTGCTCTTTCTGCTCTTTACAGAAAAAATGCTTTTATGCCCTTGTATTCAAATCAAACGACCTGAAATTTGTTATAGATGTGTCTTAGGCAAATGCCAAATGAACTCAAGACATAGTTTGGTATACACCACTATAAAATTGTGTAAAGCTACGGTCACAACTCGCCGTACGTGCTTCTGCGTGCTGTCTACGTGCAAAAACGTGGGCAAACGTAGGGCATCCGTGCGTGGTGAGTACCGCCTCCGTACGGAATCCTACGGATTTGGGATCACGCAGACACGCCGTAGAAGTTTAAGTGCATGTAAAACTTTTTCTACGTGTGGTCTTCGGATTCACCACCCGTGCGTGCGAGTACAAGCGACGCGCGTGCCCCGTACGTGCCGTGCGGAAGAAGCACGTGTGAGTACGGCCTCCTTATGGTAAAGTTGCAATCGCACAGAGATCGTACGTTGTAAGCACGTACAACTCACTTACCACTTGCGCAACGTACGATGCACGCAATCGCTCACGGCCAGACGTGGCGTGCAGACCACACTCTTACACCTTGCAAAACCGTGCGAGTGACGTGCGTAGACGCCACTCCTTCCCTACGTTTTCAGAAAAAACGTAGCAGACGTAGCCTCCCAAAAAAAGGACGGAGAAAAAGCACGTACGGCGGGTTGTGACCGAGGCTTTAAATGGGTCTTTTTTGCTATGCCCAAAGAACAGAGCTAGCAATGCTGTAAGGTAGCAGCACACAGTATTAATGGGCGACCTCCGGGGTCTGTGACGCGGGTATAGAAAGTAGTACAGCGAATATTCTTGAAGGCTGGGTAGAAAGCCTGATAAGAGCGTCAGCCAGACGTAAAATGCGCTGTGTGGTGTAGGAATGTATCGGGTTTGAGACTGTATGATTTAAATTGTGAAGCTTTTGCACTTCGTGAATAAATGCGCCGTATTACGCAACTGGCTTTCCGGGTGAGTCGGCTGCAGTTCAGGTCACGTCCGTAGAGGGCATTTATTTTGGTACTTCTTTTTTAGATAATTTTTTTTCCTGGGCAAATTTTGCTCAGAAAGGCCCCGTTTTCTGGTAAGAAGGACAGAAGATTGTATATTTTTAAGATATGGCGAAAAAGTGTGACATTTTTTATGGTTTGACCTGTTATTGGCCTCTAAATACTTGTCATCTTGTTACCTGGTATTAGCTGCGTGTATCAGCAGATGGCTTGGGGGTTCTATCTCCCCTTTGTGTATTTGAGGATTACAGGCAAAACAGATGAGTTTTTAATAGCCCATCGTCTGTCAACAGCATAACTTGAGAAAGCTTAGATGGATTATCTTGATATTTGGTAGGTGGGTAGGTCTTGATGGGACCTGGAAATGATTAGACTTTGGACCCCCTAGCGGCTTGTTGTGGTACTGCAGCTGAACTTCCGGTTTTGATATCTCATGATCTACACATGCTGGGGTGACGAAATCTGGATGGTAGGTAGCTCTTTTGCTGGGGAAGAAGTGGCGTGAGCTTGGGCCCCCTAGCAGCTTGCTCAGGAACTTATGTAAATTAACACTTAATTTGCATAATTAATGAGAAAATGTAATAATTCCATAATGCTAACTGCCTGGAATTTCATACTTGGGGTTGCTGGTGTCTTTTCCAAATTTAAAGTGACCAGTGTTACTACAGTAACGTACGGACCTCCCACGACGCCCTTTTCTGAACTTGATCTTCCTATCGTCAACGGTAACTTGCTCAGCAAAAATCGTGAACATCCATTTGCAGATTCACGAATTATCCCGCTAACAACAATAACGACCACCACAAAAGGTCAAATTCAATGACATGGGAACCCCCCACGAGGCCCATATCAGAACTTGACCTCCGTTTTTTCACCGGCGACTTGCCCACTGAAAATCATAGACAACCACTTAAGGATTCCCGAGTTATCTGACGAACAACAATAAACGCAAACACAAAAGGTCAGCTCCAGTTACGTAAGAACCCCCCCC
>NW_017804276.1:463317-471527 GCF_001625305.1 Branchiostoma belcheri | reverse complement strand
AAAGGGGGCGTACTAATCTAATAAGGTGTTTTCGGAACAAGGAGTATCGTAAAGAACGAACTTCCAGGTCCAGTTCATTCCAATGACTTAAACAATAGGGTATAAAGGATCTACTAAACCTATTAGTAAATTGTAACGAAAGTCGAAAGTCGTTACTATTTCTTAAATTGTACAGAGTGGTTTGAGAAATTTCAGGGGGGATTAAGTCAAAAAGATATCTCCGTGTTAGGCCATTAACTATTTTATGAAATAAAAATAAGCGATGAAAATGCCGTCTGCTAGAAAGAGACTCCCAACCCAGTTCTTGACAAACAGATAAGTAAGAAGAGCCTTTAACTGCTCCTGAGACGATAAGAGAACATTCATATTGGATTCTTTCAACAAGAGCGGAGTCTTCAGCAGTACAGCCATGCCAGATCACATCTGCATACTCCAAACAGGGACGGACAAATGATTTATAAATGGCCGCACGTGCTTCTGCGTGCTGTCTACGTGCAAAAACGTGGGCAAACGTAGGGCATCCGTGCGTGGTGAGTACCGCCTCCGTACGGAATCCTACGGATTTGGGATCACGCAGACACGCCGTAGAAGTTTAAGTGCATGTAAAACTTTTTCTACGTGTGGTCTTCGGATTCACCACCCGTGCGTGCGAGTTCAAGCGACGCGCGTGCCCCGTACATGTAGCGTATAAATAACGAATTTAGTGCATAGATTGCATTTGACATCCGTATGGCGTTCACATGCATTGCGAACGCCAAGCGTATTCCGGACGCACTCAGCGTATGCCCACCAGATGCCTAACGCACTTCCGACGAATGCCAAGCGTCTTGTGGACGTATTCCCCGCTGCTTCCTGCTGTTTCATTCGCAGCGAGTCATTCATGGGCCGCCCTCAACTCAGATAAAATGTGTTTGTTTCCATTTCGCCCTAGCCCTGGTCACTTTCCTGTAATATCTCGTCAGGTAAATTAAATACACGTACACGGACTTTATACAATTTGTAACAAACATAACAGTTAGACTGTTGATAGCATTGATGAATTGGGGATGGCAAGAAATGCCCTCCCTTAATAATTTGAAAACACCCATACTTGAAATACAGACAATTTACAATTGCGCATACGCACAGATGCATGTAGCATGAACACTACACATATGTGCGATCACTACAATCTACCGATCCAAAAACAGGCAACTGGTTCATTATTCCAACAGGCAACAAAAAGCAAATATTAATGTTAAATTTAGATATATTGATGCGGTATGGGCATGGAGGCGGTACGTACAGGGTGTTCTATTATGTTAAAAAGTGACAAAATGCATTTTTGTAAAACAAATTGCACTCTAGGAAATACAGTTTCCCGAAAATCATCTACTTTTCATCAAAACATATTAGAAAGAGCCAATCATAACATATTAAACATATAATTTTTTTGTCACATCTTACGTAAAATGCTTCAGGAGGTCTGTTAACCATGAGGTCCAGAGGAGCCGGTACCCCGGGTGTTGCCAAGGTGTTCGGCAATTCGCTATCTAGATCGGTACGCAACATTTGCGCTTCTCATTAGTTACAAATACGTACAATGCGCTGTCCTGTTGCAATACGAACGGTGCTAAAGCGCCATATGTACGCAATGCATTCGTCCATTGTACGCAGCTTATGTACAGGTGCAGTTCCAGGTGCAGATCAGCGTATGAGCCGCTTGTCCCCCACGAAGACATAGCGTATTCATCCCGTGCTTGGCCGATGTATTACATACATTGTATTAAAAACGCACGAACTGCGTAACAGCGTACGCAGCGTAGGTTTGGGCATGCTCAAAACTACGCTGCGTACTGAGCCGGGCGGTGCGTGTGCTGTGCGTATGCCGGCGTTCACAAAACATACACAAAACGACTGAGGTGCACATGAATTTCGCAGTTTGCGTACGGCTGCGTATGAAAAAAATGTCCGTACGTAACTCATACGCAAGTCTATTCGCAGAAGTGTGACAGGGCCCTTACACCTTGCAAAACCGTGCGAGTGACGTGCGTAGACGCCACTCCTTCCCTACGTTTTCAGAAAAAACGTAGCAGACGTAGCCTCCCAAAAAAAGGACGGAGAAAAAGCACGTACGGCGGGTTGTGACCGAGGCTTTAAATGGGTCTTTTTTGCTATGCCCAAAGAACAGAGCTAGCAATGCTGTAAGGTAGCAGCACACCTCCGGGGTCTGTGACGCGGGTATAGAAAGTAGTACAGCGAATATTCTTGAAGGCTGGGTAGAAAGCCTGATAATTGACGTAAATTGCGCTGTGTGGTGTAGGAATGTATCGGGTTTGAGACTGTATGATTTAAATTGTGAAGCTTTTGCACTTCGTGTATAAATGCGCCGTATTACGCAACTGGCTTTCCGGGTGAGTCGGCTGCAGTTCAGGTCACGTCCGTAGAGGGCATTTATTTTGGTACTTCTTTTTTAGATAATTTTTTTTCCTGGGCAAATTTTGCTCAGAAAGGCCCCGTTTTCTGGTAAGAAGGACAGAAGATTGTATATTTTTAAGATATGGCGAAAAAGTGTGACATTTTTTATGGTTTGACCTGTTATTGGCCTCTAAATACTTGTCATCTTGTTACCTGCTATTAGCTGCGTGTATCAGCAGATGGCTTGGGGGTTTGATCTCCCCTTTGTGTATTTGAGGATTACAGGCAAAACAGATGAGTTTTTAATAGCCCATCGTCTGTCAACAGCATAACTTGAGAAAGCTTAGATGGATTATCTTGATATTTGGTAGGTGGGTAGGTCTTGATGAGACCTGAAAATGATTAGACTTTGGACCCCCTAGCGGCTTGTTGTGGTACTGCAGCTGAACTTCCGGTTTTGATATCTCATGATCTACACATGCTGGGGTGACGAAATCTGGATGGTAGGTAGCTCTTTTGCTGGGGAAGAAGTGGCGTGAGCTTGGGTCCCCTAGCGGCTTGCTCAGGAACTGCAGGGCTATCTGTTTGAAAATATTCAAAAGAGAATAACTCAAGAACCGGTGGACGGATCGTCGTGATTTTTGGTATATAGGTAGCTTACGTTGGTATAATTATGCGGCAATTATGCAAATCTGGATGTAATGTGCATAATTAATGGAGAAATTCTATAAATCAGCTGCATTACATTATAGGACAATTCAAGGCTTGTGACATGTAATTGAGAACGAGAGAAACACAGGCAGATATTGATTATGTAAATTAACACTTAATTTGCATAATTAATGAGAAAATGTAATAATTCCATAATGCTAACTGCCTGGAATTTCATACTTGGGGTTGCTGGTGTCTTTTCCAAATTTAAAGTGACCAATGTTACTACAGTAACGTACGGACCTCCCACGACGCCCTTTTCTGAACTTGATCTTCCTATCGTCAACGGTAACTTGCTCAGCAAAAATCGTGAACATCCATTTGCAGATTCACGACTTATCCCGCTAACAACAATAACGACCACCACAAAAGGTCAAATTCAATGACATGGGAACCCCCCACGAGGCCCATATCCGAACTTGACCTCCGTATTTTCACCGGCGACTTTCCCACTGAACATCATAGACAACCACTTAAGGATTCCCGAGTTATCTGACGAACAACAATAAACGCAAACACAAAAGGTCAGCTCCAGTTACGTAAGAACCCCCCCCCCCACGAACCCCCCCAAGAACCCCCCCCCCCCCATTTCTGGCCATCACAATGCCCATCACTTAGACAACCTGCCTGCCAAAAATCGTGAACCACGGACCATGCCTTCAAACTTAATCTTGCATAATCTGCAAAACAGTGCAAAAACGATTTCATTGCCTTCTGTCGAAGGCAACAAGATAGACTTTGTTGTCTTACCTGGATTAGAAGCTGATATGTATACAGAAAGCGCCAACAGAAGTAGCCTCATCACGTACATCTGAATCCAGAACTCACCACACTAACATTAACGTTAAAATTATGCGTAGAAAGCGACCTTGGTTTAGACCTGTTGAGTTGTGGAACTTATTAAAGCCTGTGCTACGGAATGCGAGTCTGCTCTAATTTGAGCCTGGCGTCTGGAGGTCGTTACAAGTTTATCCTCTTGGGTTTACAGCGGGCACTTTGTCGCGGTCCGTGTAGAATATATGTCTCTGTCAACCAGATCATGCAGAGGACATTGCAGTCGAGTTCTTGGCATTGACCTACGCTCTAGGGTTATCGTACTTTACCCAGCTGTTCTCACACGTCATGTGTCGATGTACACTGGCCGGTGTGGAGTTTCAACAGTGGTAACGTTTTTCCTCACGTCATATATACATGTACAGGCGATAGGAAGGGTTTTTTAATCAATCTAATCTGTAGATGAATCATATACTTGTAGTGATAGCTGGACATGCAATGTATGTGTAGCAAAGATTGATTGGGCTTTTATTTCTCAATAGTTATTACAATGAAAGTGTCTGAATACCTATCGCAGAATTGCTGGAAAAAAAACTAGATTAAAGAGGGTAACAATGATCAATAAAAATAGCTCACGGTATAATTTCGTAGTCGGTACATGTATCTTCTGTATCTGTGACACGAGTCCAAACAAATGGACAATTGCGCATTGGGAATGAACCTTGAGCTGTCAATAGACTTCAAGCTAATCTCTAAGCAGATGTTGGGGCTGAGGAACGTTTTCTGGGTGGGTTGCTGTCATAGAAGCTCGATAGTCAGAAAACGTTACAATCCTCCACCCAACATCTGCTTGGAGATTACCCGGCCCCGGAATCACCCCCCCCCACACACACACACACACACCCAACACCACAGCTCGTCAGCACCAGAACTAGAAACGCGTGGCCGCCAGTATCTGTAGCCCGCAAAGAACTGCAGTCAAGCCGACGGTGTAGAGGCTCCCCCTAGCGGCAGCCCCTGCATCCGTGGCGGGCTTGGTCGTGGCCGGTTTGTCACAGTGGTCCGTATACTCCCCCAGACAGGCTGCGTACATCATCACATGGGCGATGTAGTGTTGCTCCTGCCAAGAAAACAAAAGAAATTATTTTCTACATGAAAACAAAACCAGTTCACCAATGTCCATGTCCTTGGTGCTGAATAAGCAATCGAGTCGAAGTAACAAAAAACATCGCGTTGCTGGAATCCCATACTCCTTTCCGACGATAGCTTTAGGAACTTAGAAAAGACGTAAAAAAAAGAGCAGACAGTGCAACTTTATCTCGCCTTACCCTTGTCTTTGACTTTGAAAACGGCACATACTTCCCGGACCTGGCAAAATCACAACTATACCCGGTATTGCAAGTGCGCTTTGAACAAATTGTATAGGAAACTGTTTTTGCATGCCTTCAACTATTCATTGCAAATCTATCAACAGTGTAAGGAGAACACTCAGACGTAAGTGTGCAACTTCCTCTACACTACATGTACAGATGAAGCTGTACTCTCCTGACCTGCACGCCGTGGAACAGGTGTGCCATGGGTCCGTCCGCCATGATGATGACGTCTTCCCCCGCGTGCGTCGCACTCTGGAGCGGGACGGCGCTCTGTTGTCTGTACTCCTTATCCGCTGTACATGATAGACAGAGTTCTGACTTCATTTTCTGTAAGACTCAATGTACAGAAGCCTTCACAGTAGAGACAGAAAAAATAGGAATATTAGAAACCACAATCTTCCCCCACCAACCTCTGCTTGGATAGTATTCTATTTGACACGAGGAAGGTTTCAGGTCAGAAACGTTATTTGGAAAATTCAAGCATGGTCAATACTCATTTTCACATGAGTTAAGTGAGGAAAGTCGCGTAAAGTGCCTTTCTCAAGGGAACAATTTCCGTCTCGTAAACGGTCGTCGCCTTTCCGAACGGTCGTCGCCTTTTTTCAGAACGGTCGTCGCCTTTCGGAGCGGTCGTCGCCATTTCCGATCGACCGAACTTCAGTTCCGAATATCCGCGACATGTTCGGGACTTCCCCGAGTTCTTTGAATGTGTGAAATCACACTTCCTGAAGATAACATCGCGACCGAAGACGGGCCAGAACTTGGCTAGGTGGATTGAAGTTGCGTGGGTGCTAGTACATGTATTATAATTATAAGTTCCGGGGGTTGAATTATCTAGGTTAGAACTAGGTTAGTGTTTGAGAAATTCTCGATTGGAACGGGAAGGGTTTGGGTAACTCTGAACTCGAATGTCTCTGGGTATTTATTTTTCTTGTATGTGAACATGTCCTCTCCCTTTTTTCTTTGTTTCCTTTTGAAATGCGAATAAACATTATTTGAAAAAAAAAAACCTCTGAACTAGAACGTTTGTACGTTTTCATACATTGCTGAATTTGAAACGGGGATGAGAAAAACTCCACATGTATTTTTGGAACAGCCCATTGTGCGAGCATGTAATTTATGAATGCTGCAGGATAGTCTGACTCAGAAACATTCATTCGGAAGCACCATCACACATGCAGGCATTTACTCTGACCAAGGACATTATGTCCTGACTGACTGACTCACAACTCCACCACAGCCGGGTTTTATTTTGTTGTCTCAGTGCTTGCCCAGCATAGCAGGCCATTTCACACTTGTCACCAGCATGGCATTGATGTGCTACCCAGTGAATGTGTCGTATTTACATACAGTGCAGTGGTGAATGTGTCAGGTATTAACATTCAGCAAGGTAACAAAACATAGACATTTCGGGATGAAAATAGCTTTACAAGTTTGTCAAAACTCCTGTCAAAGTAAGACATTGTCCCCCTTCTAAAACAGCAGGTCCTTTATTAATCCTACATGAATTTTACATAAACGAAAGGAATACATACCACAGGGATTGAGAAATGTAGCACAGGGACGGAATCTATGTTTGTTTTTGGTTGAAGATTCATTTGTCATTTGTATAAACGGCATTATATGAACCCTTCTTCAGTTTGTTGGCGAAGGGAAACAAGAATAGGTTGGACTCTCCAGGCCTAGGATCGTATGCTGATCTTATAAAATCAGCAGTTGAGGAGACAAGTTACTTTTCTGGCCCGCCTACGGTCGCCTTGTTATGGACTGAGTGCGATTCATACATTCCAAGAACTCCGGGAAGTCCCGAACATGCCGCGGATATTCGGAACTGAAGTTCGGTCGCTCGGAAATGGCGACGACCGCTCCGAAAGGCGACGACCGTTCTGAGAAAAGGCGACGACCGTTCGGAAAGGCGACGACCGTTTACGAGACGGAAATTTGCATCGGCGATCATGGTAGGACACACGAACCCGGGAGCTCTTGGTTCTGAGTCTGTGTCGAGCACTCTGCCGTTGCGCCACACGACCCCACACTCCAGACAGCCCGTACCTGTATTGACGTCGGTGATGTTCTGCCGTGTGACGTGCGTGGTGTTCCCCCGGGTGGTCTCCGCCAGCCCGTACCCGGCGCCGTTCCCGTACAGCAGGGTGGTGTACGGCAGACCGTCCCAGGTGTAGTCAGGATTGGAGTATTTGTACACGTTTTTCCCTGAAACGGTGATGAACATGTGGTAATCAGAGATCAGGCAGCCTTCAACAAATTGTGTACACACAGATAGACTGAGGGACGGACTAACACACAACGCAAAAATAGCAGTGATATATTTGGTATGTTAGGAGTTGCGGAGACAGGCACAGACACTCACACCCGACACCCGTATACTGTCTTATAATCGTCCCGAACATTGGGTGTCCCCAAACAAAATATGAAGTTAAACCATACCAAATATGGAGTTGAACTATCTCAAATATGGGGTTGAACCATACCAAATATGGAGTTGAACCATACCAAATATGGAGTTGAACTATCTCAAATATGGGGTTGAACCATACCAAATATGGAGTTGAACCATACCAAATATGGAGTTGAACCATACCAAATATGGAGTTGAACCATACCAAATATGGAGTTGAACCATACCAAATATGGAGTTGAACCATACCAAATATGGGGTGTCCCCTGTCAGGGTAGCCCGCAAACGCCAGTGTGTGGGAGTGGTCCGCCGTCACCACAATCAGGCTGTCAGACGTGCTCAGCATGTCTTTAGCCACCTGTGGTGAAGAGAAGGAAACGGCGTTATGTATGCTCAACAGGATAGGATGTTTGCACCCACGTGACCATGACGTAAGTATTGTCGGCCATGATGGGTGGTTAAACCTAGAGGTTGCAAAGTAAATCTGAAGTTGTAAATGTAATTACAGTCATTACTTCATGATATACGTGCTGTCCACT
>NW_017804276.1:447631-463297 GCF_001625305.1 Branchiostoma belcheri | reverse complement strand
TGGTCCGTATACTCCCCCAGACAGGCTGCGTACATCATCACATGGGCGATGTAGTGTTGCTCCTGCCAAGAAAACAAAAGAAATTATTTTCTACATGAAAACAAAACCAGTTCACCAATGTCCATGTCCTTGGTGCTGAATAAGCAATCGAGTCGAAGTAACAAAAAAACATCGCGTTGCTGGCATCCCATACTCCTTTCCGACGATAGCTTTAGGAACTTAGAAAAGACGTAAAAAAAAGAGCAGACAGTGCAACTTTATCTCGCCTTACCCTTGTCTTTGACTTTGAAAACGGCACATACTTCCCGGACCTGGCAAAATCACAACTATACCCGGTATTGCAAGTGCGCTTTGAACAAATTGTATAGGAAACTGTTTTTGCATGCCTTCAACTATTCATTGCAAATCTATCAACAGTGTAAGGAGAACACTCAGACGTAAGTGTGCAACTTCCTCTACACTACATGTACAGATGAAGCTGTACTCTCCTGACCTGCACGCCGTGGAACAGGTGTGCCATGGGTCCGTCCGCCATGATGATGACGTCTTCCCCCGCGTGCGTCGCACTCTGGAGCGGGACGGCGCTCTGTTGTCTGTACTCCTTATCCGCTGTACATGATAGACAGAGTTCTGACTTCATTTTCTGTAAGACTCAATGTACAGAAGCCTTCACAGTAGAGACAGAAAAAATAGGAATATTAGAAGCCACAATCTTCCCCCACCAACCTCTGCTTGGATAGTATTCTATTTGACACGAGGAAGGTTTCAGGTCAGAAACGTTATTTGGAAAATTCAAGCATGGTCAATACTCATTTTCACATGAGTTAAGTGAGGAAAGTCGTGTAAAGTGCCTTTCTCAAGGGAACACGATCGGCGATCATGGTAGGACACACGAACCCGGGAGCTCTTGGTTTTAAGTCTGTGTCGAGCACTCTGCCGTTGCGCCACACGACCCCACACTCCAGACAGCCCGTACCTGTATTGACGTCGGTGATGTTCTGCCGTGTGACGTGCGTGGTGTTCCCCCGGGTGGTCTCCTCCAGTCCGTACCCGGCGCCGTTCCCGTACAGCAGGGTGGTGTACGGCAGACCGTCCCAGGTGTAGTCAGGATTGGAGTATTTGTACACGTTTTTCCCTGAAACGGTGATGAACATGTGGTAATCAGAGATCAGGCAGCCTTCAACAAATTGTGTACACACAGATAGACTGAGGGACGGACTAACACACAACGCAAAAATAGCAGTGATATATTTGGTATGTTAGGAGTTGCGGAGACAGGCACAGACACTCACACCCGACCCTGTATACTGTCTTATAATCGTCCCGAACATTGGGTGTCCCCAAACAAAATATGAAGTTAAACCATACCAAATATGGAGTTGAACTATCTCAAATATGGGGTTGAACCATACCAAATATGGAGTTGAACCATACCAAATATGGAGTTGAACCATACCAAATATGGAGTTGAACCATACCAAATATGGAGTTGAACCATACCAAATATGGGGTGTCCCCTGTCAGGGTAGCCCGCAAACGCCAGTGTGTGGGAGTGGTCCGCCGTCACCACAATCAGGCTGTCAGACGTGCTCAGCATGTCTTTAGCCACCTGTGGTGAAGAGAAAGAGACGGCGTTATGTATGCTCAACAGGATAGGATGTTTGCACCCACGTGACCATGACGTAAGTATTGTCGGCCATGATGGGTGGTTAAACCTAGAGGTTGCAAAGTAAATCTGAAGTTGTAAATGTAATTACAGTCATTACTTCATGATATACGTGCTGTCCACTATGCCAGTGGTTTGCATACAAATCTAAGGGTCGGACTCTCCTATGTTCAACTGATTCCCAAGCGTCAACGACTGTGGCGCTATATTAACGTTAACCCATTGTAATGACGTACCTGCACAGCGTCATCAAGCGCCACGGTTTCCTCTAGAGCTTTGACTGCCGTGGCCCCGTGATGGCCGTGGTCAATTCGGCCTCCTGGACAAAAGAAATAATTTTGATTATAGCAATACAGGACTCTAACACACGATCTCGTGTCATTAAAACATTGGATCGTTCGATCGTGACATGTCCAGAATCCTCATTTAACTGGCGACATCTTGCCTATGTGAAATTCTTTATGAGGCACACGAGAGGGTAAAAATAATACACAGACAATGACAGGCCAATAGCAGGATATCAAATACTGTACAATAAAACAAAAACAACAATAGAATAACTCAGTAACCTTCAACTAGCAGGAAGAAACCGTTTGTGTTTTTCTGGAGGATTTGAATCGCCTTCCTGGTCATGTCAGCGATGGTCGGCTCTTCGGCCGGGTCTGAGGTGCGGTCAGCAGAGAACTTCATGTGACTGCTCTCAAACAGACCTGTTTACACAAATAACAACAACAAACAGCTAGGCCTGTCAACACAAATAGCAACAACAAAACATATCTGTCAACACAAATAACCACAGCAATAACGGGCCATTTGCATGCGTTTTATATGACTGTGCTTATTGCTGTGCCAGCAAAATGAATGACTATATACACCAGTAACATTTACAAAACACAATAAATATGTACAGATGTGACATAACATTGAATCCATGTCTGAATAGTAACAGTACAAGTATGCAGACCTAGAAGGTAATCCGTCGAGTCCGGGTCGACATTTCTGAAGTCTGTTCCGTTCCAGACGTAGCGTGCCGTTCCGGATTTACTGTCCTGCCAGCGCTGGATCAGATCTACGCCGTCGTCTCGATCTCCGGATCCGGATTCCGGATCCGCCATGCTCCGGGGCGTGAACTTCCGTCTTCCACCTCCCATAATAACCTGATAGGCAAATAGGCAGACGTGTTTGTGGTCACGTGACTATTCAGCGTCCGCCATCTTGGTGTTTAAGGCTTCCTGTCAAGTCATTATATTCATCTGTAACATTTCCAGTTAAATCAAATTTAACTAGAAAGGTAACATTTGCAAAGTAAATGCATAATGTTTACCTTCGCATATGGTCTGCTCTCTTAATTCTTACTCAAACACATCCATATATATATATGGTGACAGGAGTCTAAATCCCTCCTGCTATGAAATTGCAACATGATGTAACCCAACACCAGTAACCATGGTGACAGACGTCTGGTTCTTGTCATTGTGTTTGGAACGGACGAAGAGGAAACAGCAAAAATAATATGTTTTCCCAGCATTAATATTGGTACCTCTATATCGGGCGCTTCCTCCACCAGTTGATAGGCTATGTCGGTGCAGTTGTTGTCCCGGGCCTCGGCGGTCAGGTCGCTGTCGGCCTCCCAGCCGCGTGCGGCGGAGTGAGCGTAGGCCGGCGACGGCGTGGCGTGGGTCACTCGGGCGGTGGTGACGATTCCTGTCGACTTCCCTTGCAAACGGAACCGTAAAACAAACTTAACCAATTCTTCGGTCAGTAAAGTGTCCTTATCTGATATATATCGATCTGTCCAAGCTCTTAACAAGACATGTGTTATTTCAAGCACATATCGTTTACCAGATACCTTTGACCCAGTGTTGACGCCGCACTTCAGAGAAGCCACGTGACAAACCTCATTGAGTCAGTCTATTGAAGAAGACCAGAGTGACTGGTCACAAACTATAGGTGAAAACATTTCTTTGTGTTGGAACCAAAGTTTTAACTTTAAACTACCAACACAGATGAACTATCATTACAGTAATTTCTCTAGCATGGGCACACCTGCTCTTTCTGCGTGCACGATGATGGACTCTACCTCGCGACCCTTGGAGGAACTGCAGTTGCCGTACCGTGTTCTCCCGTCCACGCCGACCACCCCGCCCTCCACCTTCACCCCGCACAGGAACGCCGTGGCAGTCCCGGCTGAGTCGGGCACTTGCGCGTCGATATTGTAGGTCTACAAAGGAAACGTGATACACATGTCTAATGATACAGTAAGTAGCCATTGTGGCTATAGAACCACAGGGACTCTTTAGATCAATTCTGTAATGTGATTATTACAGCTCTGCAGGAAGCTGCCAAAGATTCCATTCCTAGCAGAAAATCTACTACGTCTCATTCGGTTCCCGGTTGGAATGATGTTGTCAAGGAAAGTCATAGTGCTGCCAGAGCCGCATTTACTTTGTGGTGCGAGAATGGTCGACCCAAACATGGTGTCTTTTGGGAACTTATGCGTACTACAAGGGCAAAATTTAAATACTCTCTCCGACAATGCCGTCGGAACGAAGCCCAACTCCGGGCCGACTCATTGGCACAGAGTTTAGATAAGGGGGGAAGTAAGGGCTTTTGGTCAGCCCTTCGTTCCCAGAACAGCACCAGACCTAGTCTCCCCTGTACCGTAGATGGTCACTCCGGGATGTCGGAGATTTCTAACATGTGGAAGAACCACTACAGTACACTGTTGAATTCTGTAAATACCAAAGTTGAGTCAGGTGTTGCTGACAACCCAGGAATGTATGTATCAGTAGACGAGGTATCAGAAGCAATCAACAAGTTGACCAATGGTAAATCGTGTGATGTTGACGGGATTGCTGATGAGCACCTGAAATATGCAGGTCCCCGGCTGTCCACATTACTGTCCTTGTTATTTTCTGCGGTGCTCCGGCATGGGTACATTCCATCTAGGCTACTCAGTACCGTTATGATTCCCATCATCAAAAAACAGAATGGTAGTGTGACTGATAGAGATAACTACGCCAATAGCGGTTGCCAGCCCGTTTTGTAAAGCTCTGGAAATTTTGCTTCTACAGCGCCTAGAGGAATACCTACATAGTCCGGATAATCAGTTTGGCTTCAAGAAAAACCATGGCACTGACATGTGTGTGTTTGCGTTGAAGGAGGTAATCAGTTACTATCAGAGCCGTGGCTCCCCCGTGTTTGTATGTTTCCTCGACGCCGCAAAAGCGTTTGACCTAGTCAATCATTGGTCACTCTTTAAAAAACTAATTGATAGGCACGTTCCATTGTACATAGTCCGGCTACTCGTAGTCTGGTATAATACTCTGACTTTTAGGGTGCGTTGGGGCAGCTCCCTTTCTGACAAATTTACTGTAAGTTACGGTGTGCCACAGGGTAGCCTACTGTCTCCCTTTCTCTTTAATGTTTACATTTCTGACCTTAGTGTTGAGCTGAACTCGAGCTGTGTTGGCTGCTATATTGGCAGTACTATTGTGAACCATCTTTTGTATGCAGACGACATATGTATTATTTGTCCTTCTGTTAAAGGACTGCAAAAACTTATTTCGATTTGTGAAAGCTTTGGTGATCGCAACGATATTCTCTTCAGCGAAAAGAAGAGCCATTGTATGTACTTTCCATGTGACAGACTTCGGTTGAACTGTGCGCCCCCTTCAGTAAGGCTTTATGGAACTAACCTACAGTATGTTTCTTCTGTGAACTACCTGGGCAACCAGATAACTACCAACCTGTCTGATGACGAGTTAATACTCACATCAGAGGCTTCTACACCAGAGCCAATTCCTTAGTTCGTAAATTTAAGTTTGCCTTTACAGAAGTGAAGCGCACGCTTTTCAACGCATACTGTTCCTCTATGTATTGCGCCCAGTTGTGGACACGCTACACTCTGGGCGCTATTCGCAAACTCCGAACGGCTTATAACAACGTCTTTAGAATATTGTTTTCATATGGAAAATTCGAGAGCGCCAGTCGAATGTTTGTGACTGAGGTTGTCGATACCTTCGATGCTCGCAGACGTAAACTAACACACTCTTTCACCAATCGGCTCCTCAACAGTAATAACAGAATCATAAAACTCGCAATCCACTCAGACTTATCATCCACCAGTCACTACTGGGATCACTATATCGGCCTAGTCTACCGGTAAGGCCCTTCTCGTTTGTATATGTACCGAACCCTACCGTTTTTACTATGTGTGCACCTTGTTATTTTAATTGTTTGTCTACTATGGGCCAATTGCGCTTGAAATAAAGAATAAAGAGATAAAGAGATGTAGTCCAATTTTAGGCTATGCATAACTTTTCTTCCTAATCATTCATACTGAGAGGAGTAAAGGAGGCTATCTGTTTTAGAGCCAACACTCAGCCCAGACGGGGGTCGATATCGTTTACCAGGCAACTACGATTGATTACTTAAGTGCCCCAAAGGACTCACGTGCTCAGAGTAATTGAGGACGGTCGACGAACTAATATTCGTGATGCACGTTAATCCATGGTACATAAGTCTGTGTTTAGGAAATTCTTTCGCAAGGGCACGAAGTATTGTCGCATATCACTGACCTTAGACATAGCAGTGTACGGTAGAGAGTCCATGGCCAACACGGTCTCCTCTCCCGGGTTTCCCGCCTTTTGTCCCTTCAGGATCCGGGCCGTGGTTACCGTGGAGACGCCCATCCCGTCTCCCAGGAACAGCACCACGTTCTTGGCCACGTTCGTGTTTAAGGTCTGCAGGCGGAGAGCGGCGGCGAGGGACGCCCGCGCCATGTCGCTCCAGTACTCGGGCGTGCGCTCCTGGTCGGTGGGTGCTGTTGCTCTTGACTGTGCATGCGCACTGCGCGCTAGCAGATGCGCCGAATGGTCCTCGTCAGAAGAGTCATCGTAGGCTGTCAGAGAAATGTAAATAAAAAGGTTTGCTCATGCTCCCACCATTTTGGTTTGAACATCGTCTGATATGAGATGTTTGTTGTCAGTGTGACACTGACGGCGATGAAGTATGACTGACGACTTGTTCATCAGAAAACGTCTGCCAAATTATTTACACAAAGGGCTTTACGTGCAGTCACTACTATTAGATGTTAGACGTACATGTATGTAGGTAGATGTATGTTTGCCATCTTTCTTTCACGAGTGATCAAACTAAACTAACTACAGCTAACCCCGTTCTTACTGGCTCCGCCTATTTGAACAGCGTCACCTACTAGTATATCAGTCAATCATTCATTAACAGAAACTGTTCGTCGATTTCCTCTTCCTACAAAGTCAACACTGCTCCCAGTTACACAGGACTAAGTCCAATGTTACTGTTTATGTTAAGTTTTTTTTTTTGCTTCTAGAGAAAATGTTTTCAAAGAATTCCATGATGATTGTTTTGGGTTTTGTGTGTTTTGTTGTCTTTTAGATCATAATCTTATACTTTATATAGGATTTACAAGACCTACCGTCGACTCACGCGCACTGCTACCTTTTCCACCACAAGACAATGGAATCATTTACGAACCACCGTGTGTCAGGTGCTTAGCACGCTGTGATCATGCCATTTACATGTACCCGTGTTTGGGGAAATGCTCTCACGTGTAGGGTTGGCGAACACAGCACACTCGACACTCTGTTGTTTTCAATCCCTTAAGTTACATAGGCTAGACTAACGTCCGTATGTGTGAGCAGTGTGTGTGTGTGTGTTTGTTCGGTGAAATGCTAAAAAACGGTAAATCCAAAGTAGAAATCAGACAAAACCTTTCAATTCAAAACCTACCTAAAAATCAGAATTATTGATTTATCTTCTTGTAAACGAGTCCTCTTGACGCGTCTTCACGTTTAAATATGCGACACAAACACGCGACTACGTATACACAACCTTATACCCGGGCCGCGATAACGTTCGATAACGGGTTCCGGACCGGGCCATACCGTAAAGTACGGCCCGCTCCGGAACCCGTTATCGAACGCTTCCATGGCTTCCATAAAACGGTTCGAACGCGTTTCGCCCCAACCGCGTGTGCCCCTTTCGAAAAATTCGAATACAGAATCCGGACGTTGGAATTGATGTTGTTGCATTTTAGGGTTTAGTGTCACCAACTTTTGGCTCATATGATCATCATGCATTGAAAGGCGTGTGTTCTTGGGTGGGTATGACATAAATATAGAATACAACACGGTGTATTCCGCATCGCCCTCGGTCCGGCCCTCCCGCGAGTCGGATCGCCCTCCAGCCTGCGGCCGTGGGCGATCCGACCCGCGGTCGGGCCGATACCTCGGGCGATACGGAATACCCCGTGTTGTATTCTATATATACCTACCAAATTGAACAAAACTCATTAGATACTCGTACCTGGTTTGCCGAACGCTGTCGCTATGAACACTGCCACTAGAAAAAGTCTTGCAGCCATCCGAACTGTAGCCATGTTTTTTGCAGGTGGTTCAGACTGAACTATAGCTAGACGTTCTACGTGTACTACGTGACAGTTAATCATTTATACCCCCGTCCACCAGCACGGTGCCACCAGGGCGCGGCGCCCTTTGCGCGACCTTAGCCCGGTCACACTGGCCGAACTTTGATGGAGCGTTCCTTTAACGGTAGGGACGTGGGCCGAATTTCCACAACGCTCGTCACCGCGCCCAAAATGTGGGGGAAGAATGAAAACACGGGCGTTGGCTTATGCTTAGGTCACAATTCAAGAAAGGGGCCCGCTCGGCGCGTGTTCGGCGTGTTTTTTGGCACTACCGAACGGGACCTGGACGGAGACCGGCGGGCTTCCCGACGGCTGCCGGCCTATTTTTGGCCCCGCGCGGTCGCCGAATCGATTAACTCAGAGTTAAACTTCGGTCCCCGTTCGGTGAAATACGCCGAAGCGACGCCGTAACCTCACTGCCCGGGACCCGTCGGGCGGCCGAACAGGCACCTGCCTAAGGTTATGACGTCACATGTGCTGATCAGTGCATCAGATGGTCAGGAAAAGGGGGTTATAGGGAGCATAATAAACTCCTGCCTCAGACTACGTCGCACAGTTCACCACGTGTGTGTTACATCGTGTACTTGTGTGTGTTACACCTTGTATTTGTGTGTCAGAATGTTGAAGGGCAAGGGAAAACAGCCGGCACGGCTCTCTTGCCAGCTTCATAAAACAGATCATAGCAGGAATAGAATGTGTCTGACATTATCTCTTGTTACATCACATGCCTTCGTAATGAAATGGAAGCAGAAGTTATTGGCATTCATTTTCAGTCCAAATTTCAACAGAAGTAACGATATTCAGTGGTTTTATTGCTCAATAGCAAGGAGCTGCCACAGCACACTTCCTGCGTCACTGCTGAAGTACTTCCTGCGTCACTGTTGAAGTACTTTCGAAAGTAGGCCCTCAGTGACTTTTGCGACGCACCGTTTCTGCCTGCCTCTCTTCTCCGGCTACCAATGCCAGAAGACCTACATGTAGGTTGTACTGGTGATGCGCTATCACCAATCTCAACTTTCAGACGGGCTTTTAAGTTGTCTGCAGGTTGCACTGAACGCTGCATCGCCAACTTCAGTCTTCAGTGTACTCTTTACTTGACGTGTCGTACATTACAAAACAAGTGAACGGTAGCAGGCAGTGCAGCGCTTATATATGTACCTGCTCAAAAACACGAGAGGAGCCCGTCGGGATCCCGCCAGGAACCCGCCAGGGACCTGACAGATGCCCGACCGAACTGTAAGAGCCGGTCGGCATCCTACCACACGCAGCACGGGTCAAGACGGGCGACTGACCGGGCACCGGAGGCGTCCCTGACAGAAACCGGCCGCAAAAGTTTATGAATATTAATGAGAGCCGCCGGCCGGAGCACAACCAGGCCCCGATAGGGAGCCGTAAAGGAACATTTAATTGTGACCCTGACAGTACGGCGCACGCTCGGCGTCATGACGCCGGCCGGCGTCTACACCGAGGACATGCCGAACGGGCGCCGTTTCAAATGTGACCTAAGTTACTGGGTAATGAGGCCGTCTTCGTGGTGTAGACAGTTTGGGCATTCAGTAGGAGACGACGTATCCGTATCTATCAGGGTGATCCTTCCACTCTATAGCCAACTTGGTCTTGAATACATTTACTGAGATGCTGTTTACTGTGGCTGGTGACAGTTTATTCCAAATTGGGGTTGTTCTTGCAGGGAAGAAGTTGGACCTGGGTCCATTTGATTTTTGTACCTGGTACTTGTAGGCATGCCCTCTAGTTTTTTTTAGATAAACTGGGCGTGAACATTGACCTGTTACAGAGGTTACAGTGATTTTCTGTCCGCAGTTTATCAAATCCATGTGAGATCTTGTACACCTCAATCACATCGGCTCTCAGCCTACGGAAGTACAGTGTTGGTAATCCCAATACTCTAAGTCTGTCGGGGTATGGCAGATGTGAAATGGATTGCACGAGGCGCGTTGCCCTACGCTGCACTCTCTCCAGAGAGTCCTGATCCCTCTTTGTTTTTGGACTCCAAGTAACGCTCGCATATTCGAGGTGGAGTCGAACAAGGCTTTTATACAAGAGCAAAAACGATTCCACATCCAAGTATCGGAAAGTGTGCTTAATGGTTCCTAATACTTTGTTTGCCTTATTGACTTGTCCCTGGACATGCTGAGTAAAGGTCAATTTATGGTCAATCAATACCCCCAGATCTTTCTCCTCCTTTATAGTACTCAGTGTGTGGGCTACACCATTCTCTTTCATCATTGTATAATTGTGTTGAGGGTTGCGTTTTCCAAGATGCATAACTTTACATTTGTCTGGGTGGAATTTCATCTGCATCTTGAAAGACCATTCCTGTAAGATGTTCAAGTCAGCTTGCAGACATCTAAGATGTTGACTTTTTTCACACTCTTGAACAGTCGTGTAAATCTTAGTGTCATCTACGAACATTGACACAAAGTTATGCAGACTTTCTGGAATGTCACACACAAATATCATGAAGAGTAAGGGTCCTAAAACTGAGCCCTGCGGAACTCCGCTAGTGACAGGTTTCCAGCTCGAACTTTCCCCATTTACAACCCTTTGTCTCCTCATGGTCAAGAAGCCTCGGATCCACTTAAGTAAACTCTTGCCCACGCCGAAGGACTCAATTTTTCCAAGTAGACGCTCATGTGGCACTGTATCGAATGCCTTAGCATAGTCAAGAAAGATCACGTCAACGGGTAAGCCATGGCTAAGTGCCTCTGTCCAAACATCAAGAGCCTCTAACAAATTTGTAACCGTAGACTTCCCTTTAGAAAAACCATGTTGTTCCGGGCACGCCAAGTTATTTAACTTGATATGTTCAATTACTGTGTCTGAAATTACCCTCTCCAGCATCTTGCAAATTACTGAGGTCAGGGATACCGGTCGATAATTTGCTGGGTCTTCTTTACTCCCTTTTTTTAAAAATAGGGGTAATATTGGCCTCTCTCCACTGTTCTGGTAGTTCAGAAGACTCAAGGCTTGATTTGCAAATCATGGTCAGGGGTTTAACCACCTGCTGAGCAACTTGTGTTTCGAAATGGTTGTGATATGATGTATCCTTCTGTGGATGGCTGGGCAAAGATGTCTGTTGCCACGCCGACAGATAACTATAAAGAGAGGAGACAAGAAAAAGCTCTGATGTTTTGTTTTTCACTTTGATGCAGTGATATGTGATGTTGGCTGTGTATATGTGATGTTCCCACTGAATCCAAACCATCTGTACAATGACTTGCGTCAAAATTTTAAAATGTAGGAACCTTGTTTTTTTTGGCCCGCCTTGTTTTTTTTACCCACTCGCATAAGATTTGGAGTCTACGGGGGATGTCATCCATAAAATTTACTTGTTGTGGCCTGAGGAGGGCAGCATGGAAAAGGTAGAAATTGGCCAAATAGTGCCAGTGGAGACAGTTTGCCACTACATTTTTCAGGCTCTTGGCACTGACCATCTAAATGAGCTCCTCAATCACTCTCAAACAATTGCAAGGTTGTAAAGCTGCCTGCAGCGAGACTTGTCACAATGACGGAGCGAAATTTTAAGTGTAGAACAAACGTAAACGCCCCCTCAGTGCTTGACAATGTCAACAAATAGTCCTGTGATTGTATTTCGGACTTATCAATGATTCACATTGTACAGGACATACCTACATGTACAAGGTACAGTTCTCACAGGTCACAGTCTAGACAATGAGGTGTGTTCCCCGGGCTACATAAAACAATAAAACTGACTGATGATAGTGAAACGCACTAGCTAGGTGAGTATCCAAGAGTGTTGAGACTTCAGCGCCACCTATTGAGAAAACGGTCACCTGGTACTAGTATCATATAGCCTGGGTGCCATCTCCAGTAGTATTCACCCGCTCTATAATGTCGCTAGCTACCACTGGTTGTGACATTATAGAGCGGGCGAATACTACTGGGGATGGCACCCAGGCTAAGTATTATACCCAAATGATCTGTGATTTTGTGTGGATGTGCCTCAGATATAAACCAATAGTTAACACGCCAAAAAGCAGTTACTCAAGCAACTGGATATGATTTTGAAAACGTCAGACGTTTCAGCTAGTATCCACTAGCTTTCGTCAGTGACTGAGGGACCAGAGGGGAAATGCAGGTTTATAAGCACAACCTACTGATTGATATGCAAATAAAGTGAAGACAAATGTTTTGGAAGTCGAAAAAGGAACAAAAGTCGACGTCAGACAAATCAAGACAAGATAATGCAAATTAGACAGAAAGCCCCTATTATACAGAACAGGAGCTTTAGTGTTGTCTGTCCTCGGGGCTGGGAGTGCCAAACAACAAGCCTTGTGCCGGAAAGATCGCCCCGTAGCCCCCCTTCCCTGTTGAGGGTGGGGTTGTACATTCTTTCATATCATGATTGCCTCTTTAACACCCCGTTCCCACCAGCGTGTTTCGCGGTCTAAGATATCAGTGGACTCGAGTTTGAAAGAGTGGCCCTGGTTGTGTTGTAGGTGGTGGAAAATAGCTGAGGAGTAGCCGTTGGCACTAGGTCGGCAATGTTCTTTGTATCTTACTTTGAGCGATCGACTTGTCTCTCCGATGTAGGTGTTGTTACAATTGGGCTCCTCACATTTGAGTCTGTAAATAACATTCGCCTTGGTACCTTTGTGAGGTCGGTCCTTAGGGTGTACCAGTCTTTGTCTGAGGGTTGAGTGAGGTTTGAAGTTAGTGGCTATGTTGAAGTTTTGGAAGATCCGTCGAAGTTTCTCAGATACTCCTTGGACATACGGAATAGTGATGTTGACCTTGTTTTTGTTGGTCAATGGTTTGCACTTCTGGGTTTTCTTAGACTTATCCGAAGGTTTGAGCGCTTTGTTGAAAGTCCAGTTTTGGTAGCCATACTTAGCCAGGGCACCTCTGAGGTGTCTATGGTCGTCCGTTTTGGCTTGGTCTGAAGGTGATAATGTGGTCTGCACGATGGAAGAGAGTTTTGATCACTGCTAGTTTGTGTTCCAAAGGGTGGTGGGAATCAAAGGCCAGGTATTGATCAGTGTGGGTTGGTTTCCTGTACACTTCGAAACGAAGGTCACCATCTTCCTCTACGATAGTTTCGGTGTCTAGGAAAGGGAACATGTTGTCATGACTTGGCTCCTGTGTGAACTTGATGTTGGTCATCTATCTGGTTGATGTGGTCAAAGAAATCAGCGGCTACCCTCTTTTTCAATCTGCACCAAATGTCATCTACATATCGAAACCAGTTGGCCGGGGGAGTGTCATTGAAAGTGCTGAGGGCTTTGTTTTCAAACGTCTCCATGTACAGGTTTACAACGGTGAAACTGGTGATCCCATAGCACAGCCGTGCATTTGTTGGTAGAACTGTCCTTTGTAGGTAAAGTATGTGCATCCTAAGAGTTCTAGTAGCTCACAAACTTGGTCAACGGATAGGTTGGTTCTATCTGCAAGTGTATCGTCGGCTTCCAAGGCTTCCCTGAGTACGGACACTGCTTCCTTAGGTGGTATGGAGGTGAAAAGTGAGCACACGTCATACGAAGTGATGGTTTCATCATCCTCTACATGAATGTCTTTGATTTTGTTGACTATTCTGTACATGGTGCTGAGATTTCCCCACTAGTGGTCCCAAAATCTTGGCTAGACCTAAACCTGCTAACTCGTAGGTGACAGAGCATATGCTGGAGACTATGGGTCGTAGAGGGACACTTTGTGGATTTTGGGAAGGCCGTAGAAAGCAGGGCGTTGTTCCGTTGTGGGATTGAGTTTTAGGTAGGTGGCGCGATCCAGAACTCCTTCAGTTTGCAATTTCTTGAGAGCTGTACTGATAGTCCCTTTAAACTTGATAGTGGGTTCCTTTTTCAAGGGCATGTAGGTGTCTTTGTCCCCCAATAGACGGTCCTGTACCTTCCTGTCGTACTGCTCCCTGTCTAAGACTACTGTGCATCTGCCCTTGTCTGCAGGAAGAATCAATATGTATTGATTGGTGGCTAAGTCTTTGAGAGCGGTAAGTTCTTCCCGTGTGATGTTACTAGCAGGGCGTTTGGAGACTTTTAGGGTGGTAGCTACTTTGGTGCGCAAGGCTTCAGCTTGTCTCTGTGGTAAACGTGCCCGATGAATTGCTGACTCGGTTTCTGTGACAATGTCAATGTTAGGAATCTTGTTGGGTGTTACTGCGAAGTTTAGACCTTTATTAGAAAGCAGTGATTTCTCTGGTTCTGTGAGAGTATGGCTACTTAGGTTTTTTACCCACCTCTTGTCTGTTTTGGTCTGTGTAGTGGTTTTGGGTTCGGAACTGTTTGATCTCCAATTTGGGTCACTATCTGCTGCGCTAATAGTCTTCTTTTGCTGTAAACGATCAAATTTGGTCGTCTGTCTGTCTTTTCCCTTCTCGTGCTGAGCACGCTGTCCGCGTGTTATGAACTCCTTAGTTTCGGCAAAAATCTCGTCTGATAGTTTCTCCCTCAGTAGTTTTTCAAGGTTATATTTCCTCGCGTTTAGGCCGTCCAATTTGTAGTTGATCTGTCTTACCCTTTCGTTTAGTAATTTTCTTTCCGCGTTAAAGATGATCTTGTTGGGGTTGAAGCCTCTGATGGAAGTTTTAAGGCGTAGGCTTGTGGGCGTGATACTTACCTTGAGGCAATAGTTAACACCTTTGGCATATATACAATGTGTAAGTTGGGACTTTTTTTACTATCGGCTGCATCTGTAATGATACGGAATCTATTCTTCTTTCTTTCTTTGTTTCTTTGGTAGTTTGGTAACACTGCAGGGCATGCAATACCTGTTTACTTCTTTCCGGTTTGTGGTGTATGCAATAGACTTGCTGCCATTTTAATTCATATTCTTTACAAAAAGAAACTTTTTGTAGTAACAGTCTCATCTAGGGACATATCATTGATCGGACTGATGGTTTACTATTTATTTTTGTATCATATTTTGATTTGCATTTTGTTTTGATTTTGTATTATATTTTGGTTTGATTTGTAATCCGTGACCCCGCCCTCACCCTCGACCTTGTTGAAAAGCGGTCATATGTAACCGAACAAACTATCGAGTTTAAATAAAGGCTTACTACATCGAAGTATGGTTACATAAGTTTTTAGGCGCTAATTTATTGATCGTACTACAAATCTAAAGATGATTGCATAAATTATGTTAATGACGAAAAATAATGCCGCATGTCGCCTGATGACGTTGTTGCATCTACATCTACATGCAAAGTATTATCTACATCTGCATGAAAAGTCCTTCTATGTTTCTCTATTATGTTTGCACTTTAACGTTTGCCTGCTGCATTGTTCTTACTCAGGAATGTCAATACGTTTGATACTTACTCTTTTTAAAGAAGGGCTTTCATGCTTCAATCATAATTCGTTCATCCTGCTCAGACCTGCCCAATTTTCTCGGATCGCTATGTATACTATGTTGCTTAGGCAGGCAGACAATTACGTAATCAGATGGCTCATGTAGGCGGTAGAGACGCTGAGTGGCGGTGCACGTGGCGGGGTTTGGACATAGAGAGTTCGATCCCCGGAGAGGAACTCTTTTT
>NW_017804276.1:432621-445769 GCF_001625305.1 Branchiostoma belcheri | reverse complement strand
ATTATAGAGTAACATTAGCGTTATAACTGGGGAATTTGAATGTTTTTGCCGTTGTAAGGCCAAGTTTAAAATCTACCGGTCTGCCACTCAAAGATCATTAGCATAGAGTAGTCTTGTAGTGGCATGTATAGGAGATACTAGTATATATTATACACTCAGCACACACTCTTACCATGTTTGCAATTAGGCCACAGCATGTGTTGTATAATTGTGTTGAGGGTTGCGTTTTCCAAGATGCATAACTTTACATTTGTCTGGGTGGAATTTCATCTGCATCTTGAAAGACCATTCCTGTAAGATGTTCAAGTCAGCTTGCAGACATCTAAGATGTTGACTTTTTTCACACTCTTGAACAGTCGTGTAAATCTTAGTGTCATCTACGAACATTGACACAAAGTTATGCAGACTTTCTGGAATGTCACACACAAATATCATGAAGAGTAAGGGTCCTAAAACTGAGCCCTGCGGAACTCCGCAAGTGACAGGTTTCCAGCTCGAACTTTCCCCATTTACAACCCTTTGTCTCCTCATGGTCAAGAAGCCTCGGATCCACTTAAGTAAACTCTTGCCCACGCCGAAGGACTCAATTTTTCCAAGTAGACGCTCATGTGGCACTGTATCGAATGCCTTAGCATAGTCAAGAAAGATCACGTCAACGGGTAAGCCATGGCTAAGTGCCTCTGTCCAAACATCAAGAGCCTCTAACAAATTTGTAACCGTAGACTTCCCTTTAGAAAAACCATGTTGTTCCGGGCACGCCAAGTTATTTAACTTGATATGTTCAATTACTGTGTCTGAAATTACCCTCTCCAGCATCTTGCAAATTACTGAGGTCAGGGATACCGGTCGATAATTTGCTGGGTCTTCTTTACTCCCTTTTTTAAAATAGGGGTAATATTGGCCTCTCTCCACTGTTCTGGTAGTTCAGAAGACTCAAGGCTTGATTTGCAAATCATGGTCAGGGGTTTAACCACCTGCTGAGCAACTTGTGTTTCGAAATGGTTGTGATATGATGTATCCTTCTGTGGATGGCTGGGCAAAGATGTCTGTCGCCACGCCGACAGATAACTATAAAGAGAGGAGACAAGAAAAGGCTCTGATTTAATGTTTTGTTTTTCACTTTGATGCAGTGATATGTGATGTTGGCTGTGTATATGTGATGTTCCCACTGAATCCAAAATGTCATCCATAAAATTTACTTGTTGTGGCCTGAGGAGGGCAGCATGGAAAAGGTAGAAATTGGCCAAATAGTGCCAGTGTAGACAGTTTGCCACTACATTTTTCAGGCTCTTGGCACTGACCATCTAAATGAGCTCCTCAATCACTCTCAAACAATTGCAAGGTTGTAAAGCTGCCTGCAGCGAGACTTGTCACAATGACGGAGCGAATTTTTTAAGTGTAGAACAAACGTAAACGCCCCCTCAGTGCTTGACAATGTCAACAAATAGTCCTGTGATTGTATTTCGGACTTATCAATGATTCACATTGTACAGGACATACCTACATGTACAAGGTACAGTTCTCACAGGTCACAGTCTAGACAATGAGGTGTGTTCCCCCGGCTACATAAAACAACTAGAGTTCCACGATCTCATACCTTCGCCAAATGATGTTAGCTTTTATGAATAAGAACTTATATACAATGTATTAATCCCCCTGATTATGCAAATAGGATCCGCAATTGCATGAATTATATCTGTTGATCATAATCTCCACCAACAGTCTTATTTTAACAAAGAATGTCATTATAGCATTTCCTCATATATTATGCAAATGAGGTCCTTATTTGAATAAGTTATGTTAAATTATGTTCACCTTCACTAAACTTTAAACACCCCAAGTATAAAATTCCAGGCAGTTACCACTATGCAATTATAACATTTTGTCATTAATTATGCAAATTAAGTCTTCATTTGCATAATCGATATCTGCCTGTGTTTCTCTCGTTGTTAATAACATATGTCGCAAGCTTGAACTTCCTATCATGGAATGCAGCTGATTAATAGAATTTCCTCATTAATTATGCAAATTACATCCATATTTGCATAATTGTAATATCATTATGTCAAGCATTACTCAAGCTACCTACATACCAAAAATCATGATGATCCATCCATCGGTTCTTGAGTTATCCTCCTTTAAACATTTGTCCTTTAAACCCCCCTGCAGTTCCAGAGCAAGCCGCTAGGGGGCCCAAACTCACGTCACTTCTTCCCCAGCACAAGAGCTACCTACCATCCAAATTTCATCACCCTAGCTTGTCTAGATCATCAGATATCCAAACCGGAAGTTCAGCTGCAGTACCATGACAAGCCGCCAGGGGGCCCAAAATCTAATCAGTTCGAGCTCTCATCAAGACCTACCCACCTACCGAATATCAAGATAATCCATTCAAGCTTTCTCGAGTTATGCTGTTGACACACAGACAGACACACACTCGGCCACGAAAACATAACCTTCTCCAATTCTTGGCGAAGGTAATAAAACTGACTGATGATAATGAAACGCACTAGCTGCCAGACTGGGCCAAGGTGAGTATCCAAGAGTGTTGAGACTTCAGCGCCACCTATTGAGAAAACGGTCACCTGGTACTAGTATCATATAGCCTGGGTGCCATCTCCAGTAGTATTCACCCGCTCTATAATGTCGCTAGCTACCACTGGTTGTGACATTATAGAGCGGGCGAATACTACTGGGGATGGCATTCAGGCTAAGTATTATACCCAAATGATCTGTGATTTTGTGTGGATGTGCCTCAGATATAAACCAATAGTTAACACGCCAAAAAGCAGTTACTCATGATCAAGCAACTGGATATGATTTTGAAAACGTCAGACGTTTCAGCTAGTATCCTCTAGCTTTCGTCAGTGACTGAGCTGAGGGACCAGAGGGGAAATGCAGGTTTATAAGCACAACCTATTGATTGATATGAAAATAAAGTAAAGACAAATGTTTTGGAAGTCGAAAAAGGAACAAAAGTCGACGTCAGACAAGTCAAGACAAGATCATGCAAATTAGACAGAAAGCTCCTGTTATACAGAACAGGAGCTTAAGTGTTGTCTGTCCTCGGGGCTGGGAGTGCCAAACAACAAGCCTTGTGCCGGAAAGATCGCCCCGTAGCCCCCCTTCCCTGTTGAGGGTGGGGTTGTACATTCTTTCATATATTGCCTCTTTAACACCCCGTTCCCACCAGCGTGTTTCGCGGTCTAAGATATCAGTGGACTCGAGTTTGAAAGAGTGACCCTGGTTGTGTTGTAGGTGGTGGAAAATAGCTGAGGAGTAGCCGTTGGCACTAGGTCGGCAATGTTCTTTGTACCTTACTTTAAGCGGTCGACTTGTCTCTCCGATGTAGGTGTTGTTACAATTGGGCTCCTCACATTTGAGTCTGTAAATAACATTCGCCTTGGTACCTTTGTGAGGTCGGTCCTTAGGGTGTACCAGTCTTTGTCTGAGGGTTGAGTGAGGTTTGAAGTTAGTGGCTATGTTGAAGTTTTGGAAGATCCGTCGAAGTTTCTCAGATACTCCTTGGACATACGGAATAGTGATGTTGACCTTGTTTTTGTTGGTCAATGGTTTGCACTTCCTGGTTTTCTTAGACTTATCCGAAGGTTTGAGCGCTTTGTTGAAAGTCCGGTTTTGGTAGAGGGCCTGCAAGCCCTTTTTCGTAAGGCGTAATCAGGCCGTTTTAGACTTCGTAATTCGTAGGCAGCCTCCGCAAAAATCAACGTAATTCGTAATTGGACATTAGCCGCAAATCGTAAAGTCGTAATCAGCTCTGAGACTTTAACGTAATTCGTAATAGGCGGCGAAAATTTTGCGTAATTCGTAATCACTACGTATACCCCCCTTGCAGGCCCTCTTGGTAGCCATACTTAGCCAGGGCACCTCGGAGGTGTCTATGGTCGTCCGTTTTGGCTTGGTCTGAAGTGATAATATGGTCTGCACGATGGAAGAGAGTTTTGATCACTGCTAGTTTGTGTTCCAAAGGGTGGTGGGAATCAAAGGCCAGGTATTGATCAGTGTGGGTTGGTTTCCTGTACACTTCGAAACGAAGGTCACCATCTTCCTCTACGATAGTTTTGGTGTCTAGGAAAGGGAGCATGTTGTCATGACTTGGCTCCTGTGTGAACTTGATGTTGTCATCTATCTGGTTGATGTGGTCAAAGAAATCAGCGGCTACCCTCTTTTTACCTTCACCAAGAAGGTTATGTTTTCAGGGGCGTTCGTGTATGTGTGTGTGTGTGTGTCTGTCAACACGATAACTTGAGAAGGTCTTGATGGATTGTCTTGATACTTGGTAGGTGGGTAGGTCTTGATGAGACCTCAAAATGATTAGATTTTGGGCCACCTGGCGGCTTGTCATGGTACTGCAGCAGAACTTCCGGTTTTGATATCTCATGATCCAGACATGCTAGGGTGACGAAATTTAGATGGTAGATAGCTCTTGTGCTGGGGATAAAGTGACATGAGTTTGAGCCCCCTAGTTGCTTGCTCTAGAACTGCAGGGGGGTTTAATGGACAAATGTTTAAAGGAGGATAACTCAAGAACCGATGGATGGATCATCGTGATTTTTGGTATGTAGGTAGCTTGAGTGATGCTTGACATAATGATATTACAATTATGCACATATGGATGTAATTTGCATAATTAATGAGGAAATTCTATTTATCAGCATTCCATAATAGGAAGTTCAAGCTTGTGACATATGTTATTAAGAATGAGAGAAACACAGGCAGATATCGATTATGCAAATGAAGACTTAATTTGCATAATTAATTAGAAAATATTATAATTGCATAGTGGTAACTGCCTGGAATTTTATACTTGGGGTGTTTGAAAGTTAAGTTAAGGTGAACATAATTAAACATAACTTATTCAAATAAGGGCCTCATTTGCATAATTTATGAGAAAATTTCATCATGGCATTCTTTGTTAAGATAAGACTGTCTTTTGGTGGAGAATATGATCAACAGATATAATTCATGCAATTGAGGATCCTATTTGCATAATTAGGGGGATTAATATATAATTTCTTAATCATCATTTGGCGAAGGTATGAGATCGTGGAACTCTAGTTCAATCTGCACCAAATGTCATCTACATATCGAAACCAGTTGGCCGGGGGAGTGTCATTAAAAGTGCTGAGGGCTTTGTTTTCAAACTTCTCCATGTACAGGTTTACAACAATAGGTAAAACTGGTGATCCCATAGCACAGCCGTGCATTTGTTGGTAGAACTGTCCTTTGTAGGTAAAGTATGTGCACCCTAAGCAGAGTTCTAGTAGCTCACAAACTTGGTCAACGGATAGGTTGGTTCTATCTGCAAGTGTATCGTCGGCTTCCAAGGCTTCCCTGAGTACTGACACTGCTTTCTTTGTTGGTATGGAGGTGAAAAGTGAGCACACGTCATATGAAGTGATGGTTTCATCATCCTCTACATGAATGTCTTTGATTTTGTTGACTATTCTGTACATGGTGCTGAGATTTCCCCACTAGTGGTCCCCAAATCTTGGCTAGAAAACCTGCTAACTCATAGGTGACAGAGCCTATGCTAGAGACTATGGGTCGTAGAGAGACACTTTGTGGATTTTGGGAAGGCCGTAGAAAGCAGGGGGTTGTTCCGTTGTGGGATTGAGTTTTAGGTAGGTGGCGCGGTCCAGAACTCCTTCAGTTTGCAATTTCTTGAGAGCTGTACTGATAGTCCCTTTAAACTTGTTAGTGTGGTCCTTTATCAAGGGCATGTAGGTGTCTTTGTCCCCCAGTAGACGGTCCTGTACCTTCCTGTCGTACTGCTCCTTGTCTAAGACTACTGTGCATCTGCCTTTGTCTGTAGGAAGAATCAATATGTCTTGATTGGTGGCCAAAGTCTTTGAGAGCGGTTCGTTTTTCCCATGTGATGTCACTAGCAGGGGGTTTGGAGACTTTCAGGGTGGTAGCTACTTTGGTGCGCAAGGCCTCCGCTTGTCTCTGTGGTAAACGTGCCCGATGAATTGCTGACTCGGTTTCTGTGACAATGTCAATGTTAGGAATCTTGTTGGGTGTTACTGCGAAGTTTAGACCTTTATTAGAAAGCAGTGATTTCTCTGGTTCTGTGAGAGTATGGCTACTTAGGTTTTTTACCCACCTCTTGTCTGTTTTGGCCTGTGTAGTGGTTTTGGGTTCGGAACTGTCTGATCTCCAATTTGGGTCACTATCTGCTGCGCTAATAGTCTTCTTTTGCTGTAAACGATCAAATTTGGTCTTCTGTCTGTCTTTTCCCTTCTCGTGCTGAGCAAGCTGTCCGCGTGTTATGAACTCCTTAGTTTCGGCAAAAATCTCGTCTGATAGTTTCTCCCTCAGTAGTTTTCCAAGGTTATATTTCCTCGCGTTTAGGCCGTCCAATTTGTAGTTGATCTGTCTTACCCTTTCGTAATTTTAGTAATTTTCTTTCCGCGTTGAAGATGATCTTGTTGGGGTTGAAGCCTCTGATGGAAGTTTTTAGGCGTAGGCTGGTGTATGGCAATGTTACATTGTGTAACATTTGTATTTGCAGGGAATTAGACACACCGAGACATACATGTAACACGTTACATGTATGTGCACACAGACAGATAAGCTAAAAGCATCTCCACTCCCTTAATATTAGAAGAGGCTGTAAAACATGATATTCTAGCTTTATTTCTGCGTGTATAAGATTTTAATATCGCTGTGAATCCTGTGTGCAAAAAGGATTTTTGCACACAGGAGTGCAAAAAGTTTTTCTCGTTATTGAAGGTGTTCTGAAGAACATGTTAATTGGTCGAATTGTTCAGGTACAGGTTCAGGTCCGGACCTGTACCTAAATATAAAACCTGAGTACCTGTACCTAAAATTTGTTTAGGTACACAGGTCTAGCTTTAATACTTATGTCACAACGCTAACCTGGTCACCAGATTAATCGAGCAATCGCCCGTTTCTCCACAGGTTCTAGATAAACACCCCTGGTGTCAGTACAAGTCGTGTCGACTGTATATTGTTGACGATTCCTTGGACTTTCGCCTGTCAGACCTTCGTTTAATACTTCTGTCACAATGCTAACCTGGTCAACAGATTTGGCAAGAAGCGACCGCTCGTCTCTCCGCAAGTTGTATTAAACATCTCTGGTGGCAAGAACAACTCGTATCGACTCTTATGTATGCATTTCGCATGAACTTGACTTAATCAAGAGTCTATTTAATAGTTGTGTCACGACGCTAACCTGGTCACCAGATTTGACAGCAAGTAACCGCCCATCTCCGCAGGCTACGGCGGTTGCAAGGTGGTCTTACATTGTGCTTAGGATTGTTACATCATGAAAATTGAGGTATTGTCTGGGCGTCTGTCTGTGTGCGTGTCTGTGTTGATTTTCATTAGCTGAGTTGACCGTCACCGCATAAGCGATGCAGTGAAAATTTGTCTGGTGCAGGTTATTTTTAATGCATGAAGAGCATGAAGCGTGATTAGGAGTTTTTTTTGTAGTACCGCAATCTTCACATTGCAGCAGCGCCAACTTGCTGCAGTGCAAAGTAGCCCTACGTGAACCAGTCAGTATTGCCGTATGGAAGGTGACAGACAATCGCCAAAATGTCAGCTAGGTACTAGTATAAGGCTTGGTTGCGTACAAAGAACGTTGTTATACAAATCCTAACGTTCCTAAGTTAGTCTTATAGTTTGCTATATGATAAGATCCGATTTGCACCGTGTAAATACCTAATGTACACATGCGAGTGTATGAAAATTACATAGGGTAAATCTTATCGTGTGTGTAAATCGGCCTGCTTTGACGTACGTCATAAACACGGTTTAGATCGTACGATGCCTCGAGCAATCTATTACAACGCCTCACCCGGGTCACGTTGAACATTAACAAATAGCAAACAAAACGCTTACGTAGATACATTACATATGCAGNAGACGGTCCTGTACCTTCCTGTCGTACTGCTCCCTGTCTAAGACTACTGTGCATCTGCCCTTGTCTGCAGGAAGAATCAATATGTCTTGATTGGTGGCTAAGTCTTTGAGAGCGGTTCGTTCTTCCCGTGTGATGTTACTAGCAGGGCGTTTGGAGACTTTTAGGGTGGTAGCTACTTTGATGCGCAAGGCCTCAGCTTGTCTCTGTGGTAAACGTGCCCGATGAATTGCTGACTCGGTTTCTGTGACAATGTCAATGTTAGGAATCTTGTTGGGTGTTACTGCGAAGTTTAGACCTTTATTAGAAAGCAGTGATTTCGCTGGTTCTGTGAGAGTATGGCTACTTAGGTTTTTTACCCACCTCTTGTCTGTTTTGGTCTGTGTAGTGGTTTTGGGTTCGGAACTGTTTGATCTCCAATTTGCTATCAGCTATCTGCTGCGCTAATAGTCTTCTTTTGCTGTAAACGATCAAATTTGGTCGTCTGTCTGTCTTTTCCCTTCTCGTGCTGAGCACGCTGTCCGCGTGTTATGAACTCCTTAGTTTCGGCAAAAATCTCGTCTGATAGTTTCTCCCTCAGTAGTTTTTCAAGGTTATATTTCCTCGCGTTTAGGCCGTCCAATTTGTAGTTGATCTGTCTTACCCTTTCGTAATTTTAGTAATTTTCTTTCCGCGTTGAAGATGATCTTGTTGGGGTTGAAGCCTCTGATGGAAGATTTTAGGCGTAGGCTGGTGTATGGCAATGTTACATGTGTAACATTTGTATTTGCAGGGAATTAGACACACAGAGACATACATGTAACACGTTATGTGCACACAGACAGATAAGCTAAAAGCATCTCCACTCCCTTAATATTATAAGAGGCTGTAAAACATGATATTCTAGCTTTATTTCTGCGTGTATAAGATTTTAATATCGCTGTGAATCCTGTATGCAAAAAGCGCCGCCTGGCGTCGATCTGGGTACTGCAGCTCACCTGGCGGGAGTGGCCGTCACGTGACCAACTCGGAAGTCAGGCACGGTTTGGAAAGAAAAGAGGAACTTCTTTCCTAGTGTGGGTTTCTGCAGGCCAAAAGAGCTTAGAAATCTTCCCTAGAACACTTTGCAGGGTAGGAGATGATAACAAAAGCATCTTACATTTGCCCATATTTTGTCTGAGTATTCTCCATAAACAAAAACCAAGTTTATTAAGTTTATTAAGTTTTTCTCGTTATTGAAGGTGTTCTGAAGAACATGTTAATTGGTCGAATTGTTCAGGTACAGGTTCAGGTCCGGACCTGTACCTAAATATAAAACCTGAGTACCTGTACCTAAAATTTGTTTAGGTACACAGGTCTAGCTTTAATACTTATGTCACAACGCTAACCTGGTCACCAGATTAATCGAGCAATCGCCCGTTTCTCCACAAGTTATAGATAAACACCCCTGGTGTCAGTACAAGTCGTGTCGACTGTATATTGTTGACGATTCCTTGGACTTTCGCCTGTCAGACCTTCGTTTAATACTTCTGTCACAATGCTAACCTGGTCAACAGATTTGGCAAGAAGCGACCGCTCGTCTCTCCGCAAGTTGTATTAAACATCTCTGGTGGCAAGAACAACTCGTATCGACTCTTATGTATGCATTTCGCATGAACTTGACTTAATCAAGAGTCTATTTAATAGTTGTGTCACGACGCTAACCTGGTCACCAGATTTGACAGCAAGTAACCGCCCATCTCCGCAGGCTACGGCGGTTGCAAGGTGGTCTTACATTGTGCTTAGGATTGTTACATCCATGAAAAATTGAGGTATTGTCTGGGCGTCTGTCTGTGTGCGTGTCTGTGTTGATTTTCATTAGCTGAGTTGACCGTCACCGCATAAGCGATGCAGTGAAAATTTGTCTGGTGCAGGTTATTTTTAATGCATGAAG
Organism: Branchiostoma belcheri; assembly: GCF_001625305.1. Taxonomy (NCBI): domain Eukaryota; kingdom Metazoa; phylum Chordata; class Leptocardii; order Amphioxiformes; family Branchiostomatidae; genus Branchiostoma; species Branchiostoma belcheri. The sequence continues at coordinate 435,951 of NW_017804276.1, read as the reverse complement.
AGCATGAAGCGTGATTAGGAGTTTTTTTGTAGTACCGCAATCTTCACATTGCAGCAGCGCCAACTTGCTGCAGTGCAAAGTAGCCCTACGTGAACCAGTCAGTATTGCCGTATGGAAGGTGACAGACAATCGCCAAAAATGTCAGCTAGGTACTAGTATAAGGCTTGGTTGCGTACAAGGAACGTTGTATACAAATCCTAACGTTCCTAAGTTAGTCTTATAGTTTGCTATATGATAAGATCCGATTTGCACCGTGTAAATACCTAATGTACACATGCGAGTGTATGAAAATTACATAGGGTAAATCTTGTCGTGTGTGTAAATCGGCCTGCTTTGACGTACGTCATAAACACGGTTTAGATCGTACGATGCCTCGAGCAATCTATTACAACGCCTCACCCGGGTCACGTTGAACATTAACAAATAGCAAACAAAACGCTTACGTAGATACATTACATATGCAGTCTACCCGTTCACATTCGTCAGCGTGGACGTGAGTCTGATTTCGGAGGATTTTCAAGCAGGCTGCAACACAACCAACTACCGACAAGGACCAAGATAGGGCCGTTTGGGTGAGACATATGTCCTACGACACATACAAGGCACAAGACAGCCCTCCGCTTGCAATCGTGCGACAATCATACGACGTGTATGGTCAGGCCCAGGCAACGGTTAGCGAATCCTGCAGGTAAGTAGTAAAATGATAGCCAATAACTTACGAAGTGTGATTTGACTTGTTAAACCATGGAGGTAAAAAAAAAACTTTTACCTCCATGGTTAAACTGATTTTCATCCGATCGTACCAATGTCCTTGATCCGAAGATGTAGCCAGTACAATTAAACATCCCATTCTTAGATATTAACAACCTAACTGATAGTGCTAAAGTATATCTGCTACATTTGCTACTGGATCACCTTTACTTTCATCTAAAGTCAACTCTCAAATACTCATTATTACACAGCTATATCTCTCCGAAACTAAGCGATTTAACAACTGATTTATACTTCTGTATTCATTTATAATAGCTAAACTCTGTTCTCTTGTTACCTGGACGATTCCCATGTTTTGTGATGTAATTTTTATTTCATGTCTAGTGGTGACGTGAATATAAGCATGTTGCTTGAGTGCGTCACCACTATGTATTGTATTTTTGCATGTTGAAATAAATAATAAAAGAAGATGTAGCCAAGGTTCCATCCTAGGGTTTGGGCACGACAGATGACGTGTTAAAGTATTATTCGATTGTGAAGCACAGTCACGGATATAGAATATAACACGGGGTATTCCGTATCGCCCGAGGTATCGAGGGCCGGGACCGAGGGTCGGATCGCCCGACGGCCGCAAGCTGTGCAATATGTTTACCTCAGGATGGTCTTGCCTACGATTTAGCGTTATACCTTTATTAGGAAAAGATGGGTAGAAGGATATTTTGCTTATATTACTAACCTTTATGTACTGTTATTATAGAGTAACATTAACGTTATAACTGGGGAATTTGAATGTTTTTGCCGTTGTAAGGCCAAGTTTAAAATCTACCGGTCTGCCACTCAAAGATCATTAGCATAGAGTAGTCTTGTAGTGGCATGTATAGGAGATACTAGTATATATTATACACTCAGCACACACTCTTACCATGTTTGCAATTAGGCCACAGCATGTAACTTTAATCGCGTGTGCCCCTTTCGAAAATTCGAATACAGAATCCGGACGTTGGAATTGATGTTGTTGCATTTTAGGGTTTAGTGGCACCAACTTTTGGCTCATCATTCATTGAAAGGCGTGTGTTCTTGGGTGGGTATGACATAAATAAAATACAACACGGTGTATTCCGCATCGCCCTCGGTCCCGGCCCTCCCGCGAGTCGGATCGCCCTCCGTAGCCATGTTTTTTGCAGGTGGTTCAGACTGAACTATAGTTAGACGTTCTACGTGTACTACGTGACAGTTAATCATTTATACCCCCGTCCACCAGCACGGTGCCACCAGGGCGCGGCGCCCTTTGCGTGACCTTAGCCCGGTCACACTGGCCGAACTTTGCTGGAGCGTTCCTTTAACGGTAGGGACGTGGGCCGAATTTCGACAACGCTCGTCACCGCGCCCAAAATGTGGGGGAAAATGAAAACACGGGCGTTGGCTTAGCGGTGCACCGCTGAAGCCGGCGTTACTTTAGCGTTGGTTTAGCGGTAGCGAGCGTTGGTTTAGCGGTGACGCGAGCGTTGGTATGGCGGCGTTCTGCACATGCGGTTTAGTGGCATTCCAAATGAGCTCCTGGTCCATTTCTCACCGTTTTTATAGCCAAATTCTGGTCCTGCTCCGACACTTCTATACCAACGCCAAACCAAAGTTCATTGCCGACATGGATCGCCGCTTCAACGCCCGACACCGGTACCGTTCCAGCAACCCCGTGTCCGCTCGTAAAACGCTTGCAACCGCTCCAGCGAAGTTTGTGCAACGTTTGTGCAACGTTTAATCGCCGCCCGGGCAACGCTGGCGAAGGAGCGGTGGTCCAGCGTTCAAGATTTCTGCGTTGGCCTAGCGGCCCCAAGCGTCCACGAACTTGCGTCTAGTGATGCCAAACTTAGACTGGGCGGGGGTGAACTTTGCCGGGGCGGAAAATTGCCCCCTCCTCACCGCTCGCAATATTTTGTGCAGCTCAAAACTTTCGGAGCGGTAGGAGGACCCCTCCAGAAACATTAGCGGTGGCCGGGCGTACACGGCGTTGCTTTAACGGGGGCCAACTTCTGTTTAACGGTGGTGAACGGTTTCGAGCGGTGATGAATTTTATTCACCGTTCAAGGAACGCTCCAGCAAAGTTCGCCCAGTGTGACCGGGGCTGCTAGACTCGTTTAGTGGGCGCTAAAGGATCGCCAAGGTCGCACAGCCAAGGTCGTATGGTGGAACTGATCGGGCCTTTTATTACTAGTATACTGAAGACGTTTCGGTGACATCCTTGGCAAAGTTAACTCTGTTTTTTTTTATACATGTATGTGATGAGGTTACATGTTTTCTGTCGCAATTCGGTATGTAAAACACAAAAACATTGGTCTTCTTGAGGGCGTGACAGAGACCTGTGTGCATACCTACCTCTCTATCTGTGTGCCTAGGCCAGGGACGTCGACTGGCCCCTTACCCTCCACAATTGTACATGCAGATCTCACATCAATGTTTAATCCGTAAACAGCTAGAAAGGTAACATTTGCAAGCAAATGCAATATGTTTACCTCAGGATGGTCTTGCCTACGATTTAGCGTTATACCTTTATTAGGAAAAGATGGGTAGAAGGATATTTTGCTTATATTACTGACTTTTATGTACTGTTATTATAGAGTA